>NW_026137772.1:600000-789741 GCF_019393585.1 Leptopilina boulardi
TGTATTTATATATGATGCATTATTACATAATAGGTTTATTATCGTATTTTTTTGAGTTTTTATATAAGTTTAACAATTGCAATACTTTAAATTTATTTTCCCTAAGATTTTTCTGAAATACAGTGGCGTTCGTATTTACCCCCATATTTTAGGAAAGTTGCAAAGTATTGAGGTAAATACGAACGCTAAGTTTCCTGCGATTGTAATTTATCAAAAATTTTTTCTACCCCATAAAATTGTTCTATGGAAGTAAAGTAACAACTTCATGCACCAGAATACCGGAAGTATTTTTTTTTTAAAGAAAAAACTTATGTTATTGTTGAAACTTACTAAAAGCGTTTGGATTTACCCCGGTTGACCCTATATTATTTAATAAAAAAAATTTAAATTTTTTTAATGTCCCCAATTAAATAAATTTAATTTATAATAAAAATTAATAAATTATATTAAACTTAATTTATAAAATTTTATAGGGACTTCTAGTCTATTAATTAATTCTAAGATTTTTTAGTTAAATATAAAATTTAATTATATTAATTTTAATAAAGTTAATATTTTATTCAATCTTTCATTCAATTTTCCAATTAAAAAACTTTTTATTACGCTACCTTTGTACAATTAGAATATTGCAGCTATTTAAAAATTTTTATTGAGCAGACTAGACTTTTAATTTAATTTTAAAAGACATGTTTTCAATAAATAGGTAAATATTTATTTTGCCGAATTCATTAAAATTACTTTATTTAATTTTTATTACATTATTTATTACATTTTTTTAAAAAATTAAAATTTTAAATTATATTATATAAATTTAATTAAATTAAAATTTTTAATCTTATTTTAAAATTTATCCTTTAAAATATTTAAATTTAAACTTATACCTACTTTAAAAATATAAATATATAATATTTAAATTTATCCCTGGCGGATTCGATTTGCGTAATGTCTACTTAACTAAGCGGACTTTAGGTAGACATTAGGTAGACATGTAAAAAAACGTATAAAAAAGCTATTAATCGACTTATTATGATAAAAAAAAGTTGATAAAAGGGTAAATGAATGTTTATAGAGTAAATTCGTACAAAATTTGTAATTAATAAAGCAATAAATAATTAATAATGAATGGAAATGTGCGCGAGGTACCTGATCAGTTCAGCTGTACAATTATTTTCGTGCTATTTTCATGAAAAGAATATAAATTAACTGCAAAAACAATTGATATTTATAAAAAAGTGTAAAATTGATTTAATTTTATTGTTTGCAATACGAATTATTAAATAATAATTAAGTTTTTATCAAATGTGAATAGTGTTGTGAAAACCTGTGAAAACTAATGAGTTACTATATTACCGATCGCATATGAGAGATGGCGCCACCAGTTTTTACAATACAGTGCGAGCATGTTTTCTTCCAAGCTTTTGCTTTGAAAGAAAATAAAAAGTGAATTTTAAAATGCAGAATAAAGTTATACAAATAATTATTGATTTCATAATTGTTTCTCGTCCAAAATTACGGACATGATTGCAGCTTTTTTGTTACACTCATCGAGAACTTTTTATTATCATATGCGATCGGTAATGTAGTAACTCATTAGTTTTCACAGGTTTTCACAACACTATTCACATTTGATAAAAACTTAATTATTATTTAATAATTCGTATTGCAAACAATAAAATTAAATCAATTTTACACTTTTTTATAAATATCAATTGTTTTTGCAGTTAATTTATATTCTTTTCATGAAAATAGCACGAAAATAATTGAACAGCTGAACTGATCAGGTACCTCGCGCACATTTCCATTCATTATTAATTATTTATTGCTTTATTAATTACAAATTTTGTACGAATTTACTCTATAAACATTTATTTACCCTTTTATCAACTTTTTTTTATCATAATAAGTCGATTAATAGCTTTTTTATACGTTTTTTTACATGTCTACCTAATGTCTACCTAAAGTCCGCTTAGTTAAGTAGACATTACGCAAATCGAATCCGCCAGGGATGAATTTAATTCATTTATTAATTAATTAGATATAATTAATCTCTTATCCCTATTAATTTCGAAAAATTTAGTTTAAATAAAAATTTTTGATTAACCCTAATACAAAAAGTAAAATAAATTAAATTACATTTTTATTAATTTTTATTTTCTTTTACAATAATTATAATTATTATTATTTTTTTTTTTAAATTTACTAAAAAAGATTTTTTAAAATTATTTAAATTATATAAAATTACAAACCCAAATCTAAACTCCAAAATTAATTTACTATTTAATCTAAATACACCTTCACTACAACGATGCTATAGAATTTTTATATGAATTCTAATAATTTTTAGTAAACTTTAATTAAAAAAATAAATATTTTGTGAAACAATTTAATAATTCAATGACAGTTTTATATGTATTGACTCACTTGATATGACACATGTGAATGTGTAAAAAAAGGACACTAAAATAACTTAGTTACTTACTTTATCTTCGTTATAAGTAACAGGATCGTCGCCAAGAAGATTTATGAATAAAAAAATTCTACATTTTCAACAACAGTGTTTAATTTTTTTTCTACCTCTCCTTACTTCAGTTCACCTTAGATTAAGAGAAATTAAGAACAACAAATTGTGTATGTCTTTTTCGAATATTTGAAAATATTTATGTGTATATGTGTGAGTATACATGTGTATATACTTTGCGCATATGTGTGATTATATATGTGTATGTGTATCGTGTATATGTGTGAGTGTACATGCGTATGTACTTTGTGTATGTGTATGAGTATACATTTACAAGTGTTTTGTGTGTATATGAGTGTACAGATGTGTATGTGGTTTGTCTGTAAGTAGTTTGTATACATATGTATTTACTTTGTGTATATGTGTATGTACTGTATGTTGTGTATATGTGTATATGTGTGAGTATACATGTGAATCAACTATATGTATATGTGCGAGTATCTACTTTGTGTATATGTGTGAGTATACATGTGTATGTACTTTGTGTATATGTGTGAGTATACATGTGTATCTGCTTTGTGTATATGTGAAAGTATACATGTGTATCTACTTTGTGTATATGTGTGATTATACATGTGTATGTACTTTGTATGTATGTGTAAGTATATATGTGTATGTACTTTGTGAATGTGTGTGAATATACATGTGTATGTATGTTGTGTATATTTTGTGTATATGTATGAGTGTATGTGTATGTGTCTTGTGTATATGAGTGAGTATATGGGCATATCTCTAGAACTTTTAAACTTTGAGATATTAGAAAAATTAATTTTTTTTTCAGGGCACATTCGTGAAACAAATTTTATTGTCTTCAGTATTGATCAAATACTATAAAAAAATTTGCGTAACTCATTTTTACACATTGTTACGCATCACAGTGGGCCTTATTGCAAAAAACCTGCCCAAAATCTCTAGATGTGTTTAAAACTGACTGAAATTTGATACTCGCGGATTTTTTTGGTCGCTGATTACAAATGCGACGTTAGTTTTTCAAAATTCAAAATGGCGGATCCAATATGGCGGACGACTTTTAAAAAAATTGATCGAATTTGTCTGAAATTTGTTACTCGGGGGTTTTTTGGGTCGCTACCACCTTTAAAATGATTTAATGCTACAGTTTCGAAAATTTTATGGCCTATTGCTTATTAAGTCATAAGTAAATGTAGTTTATAACAATTTTTGAATTTTTAAAAATTTAATTTTTTAAAAATTTTTTAAAAAATTTTGTTTGCAATTTTGGATCCACCATTTTCAATTTTTAAAAATTAAGTTCAGATTCGTAATCAGCGACCCCATAAACCCCCGAGTAACAAATTTTAGGCCAATGGGATCACTTTTTTAAAAAGTCGTCCGCCATATTGGATTCGCCATTTTGAATTTTGGAAAATTTAAAATTCAGATTAGTAGTCGCAGCAACCCCAAAAACCTTCGAGTGAGAAATATCAGCCAGATTTAAATACATCTATTGGTTAATACTTACTTTTCTTCACAAACTATGCGTCGGACAGTTTAGGTTTATATTCATTATTAATTATACAGTTTTAATGAAGTGTGCAAAGGTTAACTATTTTTCTGTATACTTTTATAATGCATGAGAAGAGATTACAATGAGTTGGGAGCATTTAGAAGCAAAATTCAACATGTGCTTTTCAAATATGTGGTATTTTGATTTGAGTTACGTTTTAAAATTTAATGTTTGAAGTCATTGCATTCTTTGTGTAAAGGAGGCACACATTCCTGTATGGGTTTAAATTACTTCTTATTAGGTAGATAATATAATCCCGTTGTGCCGTTACTCAAAAACCTTCGTTAAAAAAGTTATATCAGTTTAACTGCTAACTTGTAGAAATTTTGAAAAAGTTGTCTCGCAAGTTTGAAGCTACATAGTTTTTATTCAATTTGAGGCACATCATTGTTTCATGGATTTTTTAGTTCTTTACACTCCCACCGACTCCTATTGCAAGCCACAAGACACACAATGTTTCGTTAAAAAAGTTACAGTCTATAAACTAAAAAAACCAGTCAATATCACACACTAGAAACTGTCGATTTCACCACTTTAACTTACGTTCGTCATTTCCTACATAATTAAAAAAATTATATAACGCATGATACATATAAAAAGCCCTATAATTGGTCAAATTATGGTATTGAAAAATTATTTAAAAAATTCTTAAGGTATCATAATGAGCGATAACATAAAGTTTAAAAGTTCTAGAGATATGCCCATATATGTGTATGTGTCTTGTGTATATGTGTGAGTATACATGTGTATGTACTTTGTGTATATGTGTGAGTATACATGTGTATCTACTTTTTGTATATATGCGAGTATACATGTGTATCTACTTTGTGTATATGTGCGAGTATACTTGTGTATATGTGAGTATACATGTGTATCCACTTTGTGCATATGTGTGAGTATACATGTGTATGTACTTTGTATGTATGTGTGAGTATATATGTGTATGTACTTTGTGTATATGTGTGAGTATACATGTGTATTTACTTTGTGTATATGTGTATGTACTGTATGTTGTGTATTTGTGTATATGTGTGAGTATACATGTGAATCAACTATGTGTATATGTGCGAGTATACATGTGTATCTACTTTGTGTATATGTGTGAGTATACACGTGTATGTACTTTGTGTATATGTGTGAGTATACATGTGTATCTACTTTGTGTATATGTGTGAGTATACATGTGAATCAACTATCTGTATATGTGTGAGTATACATGTGTATCTACTTTGTGTATATGTGTGAGTATACATGTGTATGTACTTTGTGTATATGTGTGAGTATACATGTGTATGTACTTTGTGTATATGTGTGAGTATACATGTGTATGTATGTTGTGTATATGTGTCAGTATACATGTGTATTTACTTTGTGTATATGTGTGAGTATACATGTGTATGTATGTGAATATATTTTGTGTATATGTGTGAGTATATATGTGTATGTGTCTTGTGTATATGTGTGAGTATTTTTGTGTTTGTGCTTTGTGCATGTGAGATTATGTGCTTTACTTATATATATATATATATATATATATATATATATAGCGAAGATATCGGTAAGGGCAACGACGACGACGACGACCTACGAACAATCTTTTTAATATAATAAGGAAAGTTATATTATTTACACTAAAATATTATTTTTTTTAATATAGAAACATGAATCACAAGAAAATTAGGATAAACGCACTGTGATTTGGATGGCAAAAAAAAGATTCCCATTTAAATTTTTTGATGATTCGGAAACAAAAGCATACTTCAATGATCTCAACCCAAATGTTAAAATGCCATCACGGTCAACGGTTCAAAGAAAAACTCTGGAAGAGTTCAAAAGAGTAAAATAAAATGTTAAAACTTTATTAAAGTATAATTCTTCAAAAGTGTCGTTTACTATGGATGGTTTTACCAGCATAAACTGAAATTCATACTATGGTGTAACAGTTCATTTTATTGGATCAAATTGGAAACTGCGTTCGTTGGTTTTGGATTTTATTCCAGCTAATGGCTCTCATACAGGAAAAGCGATGGCTGAAATGTTCTTAAAATGCATTACAGAATATAATTTGCAGGAAAAAATCCAAGGAATAACTTTGGACAATGTAGCAGCAAATTCAACATTTATGATGGAATTAAGTAAATTATTGATTCAAGCAGATTATAAATTTGATCCCATTAACCAACATTTTAGGTGCTTTGCGCACATATTCAATTTTGGTGTTCAAGATACTTTAAAGGTAATGAATGTTGAAGAAAATGAAAATGAACTGCAAGAAGAGAATGAACAGAATTTGTCTGAAAATAACGAAGATGACTCTTTATCTGATGATGAAGATTCAACAGAGCTGCCTTATCCAGCAACAGTAATTTTGAAAGTAAGAAAGACCTTCGTAAAGCTTCGACGATCTGAAGATTTGCAATTAATTTTGCAAAGTTTCTGTAACGCCTCAAAGACCAAATACATCAAACCCATTCTTGACGTAAGTACAAGATGGAAAAGTACCGACAACATGATAGAAGTTGCATTAAAAATGAGACCTGCATTAAATCTATTCTGGAAGAATTGTGATAAGGTTGCTGACTTAAAATTAAATGATGACGAATGGTCTCTTTTGATTCAAATCCATAAATTTTTAGGTGATTTTAAAAAAGTTTCTACTCTTCTTGGAGGTGACCAATATGTTACTCTTCCTCTTGTGATTGTCGCGTTCAATCTTCTCGAAACTAAAATAAACAAGACGATTTTTTCTTTGGACGAGAAACCTGATCGAAATACTGTTGACGAAATACTGTTACTAGCTTTTCAAAAAGGACGAGATAAAATGTTGAAACATTACCATAAAACTAATTGGTTCTATTGCTGTTCGTTAATCTTGGATCCTAGATTTAAAGTGGAAACCTTCGAACTGACGGAATGGGGACAGGAAATAAAAGATGCTTCTATGGAGTTTTTTGAAAGTATTTTTCGTCAAGAATATTGCAAACTTATCAAAGTCTCGACTCGTCTCGTCTCGTGAGAAGCCCTAACATTTACACAAAGTTGCAGCTTCTAAAAAAAATTGAATTTCTTTTTTTTAAGCTGCCATTTTGTGTAAATGTAACATTTTTTCATTTCTTCGATTCAAAACAGGATTTGATATTATATTACCTAAATATTTTTCATTTTTTATTTCAGATGATTCAGTTGAAAATCTTTTGCTCACCTAAAACACCTTTTTTTAGAGAAGCCGGGAGAAAATTGTTGCAGAAGTCACAAAAATCAATACTTTTACAAAATTAGAATGTTTGTTTTCACTTTAAAATTAACATAATCTTATAGAGAAAATTTCATTCTTATAAATTATTAATAAATAATTATACTGCTATAATTTACTAATTGTGGTTATTATTTTAATTAGTTAGAATAACTATTTCATTAGTTGGTTTAACTAATAAGTTTATTTTTAATTAGTTACCTTACTTACTAATTGGTAAGAGTAACTAATATAAATATACTTACAATATGGCAATCGCAACCAATCGTTTCTCTCAGTGAAGAAATATATAAACTTGAAAAACAATTATTTCCATAAAATGTAGTCCATTTTCGATAATAATCCAGGTGGAAAAGTTTCCGATAGCAGGCTTCACAGCATAAAATTTCCAAAAAAAGGAGAATAGAGACAATTATATTTCAAAAAAGGGAAAAATAGGGTAAAATCTAAATGTATATTTTTCTTAACCAAAATGCTTTAAAGTTATTTTAAATTATTTTATCATACCAAAAACCGTCTTGTAAAATATACAAAACTTGATTTTATTAAAATTTTTCAAAGAAACTGAAATGTTTAATTTATTTTTTCTGAAAAGGAATTCCATTAATTTTTCCATTAACCCTATGCCCTTGAATTGTAAGGTTATGTTTGATCCATGACTAAAATACTAATATAGGTATATATGTGAGTCAAGAGTAACCAACCTAACCTAACCTTCTCAAACACATGGGTTCGGTAGTTTTAAATTTGAATTGAAAATGATTAATAAATCAAAAATTAAAATTGATTATTATACTTAATATGATAAATACGATATAAACAGTTTTTTAAGTCATAAGGCTTAAGTCGTCTTCAACCGTTTCTTAAGCGAACAGTTCATAATGTCTTCTAAGACCTTTTTTATTTCAAACAAAAGATTTTTCATATTTTTATATTTGAAATAAAAACTATACCTAGATAACACGTCCCTCACAACAAAAGGATATCCTCAGGATATCCTAAACTAATGTAGGATATCCTGAAAACGTCCATAGAATATCCTAGGATATCTTGAGGATATCCTCAGAACATCCTAACCGCCGTTACGTAGGATATTTTTGGGATATCCTGGGGATATACTGAGGATGTTAGGTTTCCGTAACCTTACCTATCATCTTTCAAATCTGGGCCTTAAAGTTGATAATTAGAGCTTATATTTAAGCCAAAAATGCGATTTTCGACACCTTAAATTCGTTTTTTATGGGACTGACCGAATGAAAAATTTTTGTTCTAACACACGCACCAAAAGTACATAATTTCTTACCTGTGTAGCGGGAGAAACGTATGTCTTTTCCGACGAGCGGGAGGGAAAGTTACATTCCCTCTCGGTGACGTCACTGAGCGGGACGGAAAGTTACTTTCAGTAGATATACAGTGCCGGTTCTAGATACAGATTCCTGCACCGACATTTACCGACATATGAAATAAAAAATGGTTCTAATCCATTCTAATCGAGAAACTTCTAAAGAGATACAAAGAAAAAAAATTTTTCCTGAAAATTCCCCAAAAACTTGTCTCCCAAAATTTGTAAATTTTTTTCAAAATTGAGAAACGAATAAGTATATTTATGAAGTATAAGTTGACATACAGAGTTTCACTATATCTCCTGATCATACGGTAAGTAGAAAATATTTTTCAAATAAATTTGGTTTTCTTAATATTTAAATAAATTGTTTAATTATTTAATAGAATAATAATTATACAGATATTATCAGAATAAGGAAACATCACCTGTTAATGTTATAATTGGTTTTTTGCATGGATGATAAAAATAGTTACATACATTTCAGAGAGGAATCATCTGGAGTGTAATATGAGATATGTCAGCATATTATATTATATTATGTATAAACGTAGAGATGAATGAACATATGTTTTTAATGTCTGAATCATTCCCTTGGAATAAGTATATGTATATAATAATTAGAAAAGTCCAGAACCTTTTACAAAGCGAATTTAAAATTGAAAAAAACAATTCTAGTGAATCCTTAAAATTAATTGATTATTTCAAGAAGAAGTAGATGATAATGATGATTGATCCAATAAATAAAGGAATTAATTAATTACACAGCCCCACAAAAAAAAGTGTCATGTTCTTTTGACCGGAATACCCTAACCCTATGTATTTTGACGCGCTGAACACGAATCCGCAGTCCGTTTTGCTCCATCACGTCAGGACTTTTTTCTAACCTCAAAAAACATGTCGGATTTTGAGAAGTAGGCGATTTTTTAAAAAATTGATGTATTAACTTCAAACTTAATATCTGGGGGTTTTTGTGTCGATGATTACGAATCTGAAGTTAGATTTTCAAAATCCAAAATGGCGGATCCAATATGGCTGACGAATTTTGAAAAAATTTTAAGATTTACTTCAAACTTGGTATCTAGGGGTTTTTTGGGTCGCTGATTACGAATCTGATATCAGATTTCAAAAATTCAAAATGGCATATCCAACATGGACTTCTATCGGCCATATTATAGATACGCCATTATCAATTTTTGAAAACTGACATCAGATTCGTAATCAGCGACCCAAAAAACCCCCAGATACACTATTGCACATTAATTTATAAAAAATTTCGTAAAATAATGTCCCCCTACCAAAAAAAATTCAAGGGGTAGTTCCCCCCATAAATCAGCTTTTGGGGAAAAACAAAACATACGTGTCAAATTGTTTTCAAAAAACTACAAAACTGCCAAGTTTCAGAAAAATCGGCGTATGGCCCTTCCCTAGTGTTACTTGTCAGCAACTTAGAAAACCTGTAGCAAGAAGACTAGAATAAGGAGGAATAACTCTAGTGGTGGGGGTAAGAGATTGTTGAGGCAGTATTTGAGTCCAATGAGGGTGGACAGTATTTGCGCAGTAGACCAAATTAGGTTTCTGCGCAACCGGATGTGTCACTTGTACGTCAGATCCGTTAGACAGCTGGCGTGACAACAAAGCAGACGACAGAGCTTGTCAAAAGCTAATTTAAAGAGTGTTCAAATTTTTAATAAAAAATTGACAACCTATCAGTAATCTAATTTGGTATACTTGATTCTATTATAAAGTGAATTTGCTAACTAAGACCCATCAATTTTAATTTATTTAATTAATCACGTGTCAATTGTTTACCAAACCAACATAACCTAAATACATTCACACATGTATGCGCGGATGTTTCATTTTTTCACTACTGCGCAAACTACCGGAGTCCTTCATTGTCCTCCGAATTTGCTTCACCCCCACCACCGGAGTTATTCCTCCTGTTTCTAGTCTTCTTGACCTGTAGATACCAAATTTCGTAATAATCTGACAATTTTTTAAAAATAATTCCTTAATATTGAATCAGGCATATCGAATTTCGGAAATCTGACATCAGATTCGTAATCAGCGACCCAAAAAACCCATAGATACCAAGTTTGAAGTAAATCTTAAAATTTTTTCAAAATTCGTCAGCCATATTGGATCCGCCATTTTGGATTTTGAAAATCTAACTTCAGATTCGTAATCATCGACACAAAAACCCCCAGATATTAAGTTTGAAGTTAATACATCAATTTTTTAAAAAATCGCCTACTTCTCAAAATCCGACATGTTTTTTGAGGTTAGAAAAAAGTCCTGACGTGATGGAGCAAAACGGACTGCGGATTCGTGTTCAGCGCGTGAAAATACATAGGGTTAGGGTATTCCGGTCAAAAGTACATAACACTTTTTTTTGTGGGGCTGTGTTATGAGAAATTGGAATCATGAAATTAAATAAAAACTTACCAAATATAAAGTCCTTGCAATTCACTTTTACATGTTCTTTGCACTTTTCTGTTTTTTTCTTAATAAATATAAAAAATTTGAAAAATAAAATTGCCGCTTTGCTCATTTTCGCGACTTTTGAAAATCAATAACTTTTTTCCAGTAGAAGGGAAAAATGTGAGATTTTTGTAATATTTAAATATTCACTAAATAGAAACACACCAAAAGTCTCGCGTTGGTTTTCAAACTAGTTAGATAAAGCAAATCAAAATTTTTTTATTTTTGAAGCTATATTGACAACAATTTTTTTTCAAGTTGAACTTTGTTCGCCGACGTCAATTCTTTAACAGTTTTAAACTCAAATTTACCTTTTAAATAAATAAAAGAAAATAATTTTATAATTAAATAAATTATAAAATATATGAATGTACACTCGAATCTCGTTATAACGAATCTCGATACAACGTTCGCTTGTTATTACGAACACCAAAACTCTTTATATAACGACAAAAATTTGTCCCCTTTACCCCCACCAATTTAAAAAAAAACACGATCGAATTTAAATATGTAAGCTATTAGATTCATCAATTTAAAAAGTTTTTTGTTGCTCAATTAACTTGTATGAGGTTAAATAGTAACCAACTACATACTTAATTAGTTTAACCGCAATATTCCCTGGCGGATTCGATTTACCTAAAATCGACCCAGCTGGGTCGAATCTAAGTCGAATCTAAGTCGAATTTAGGTAATTATCAAAAAAAAGCTTTAAATTGATGAAAATTTATAAAAATTAGTATTGTGAGGTTAAATGAACATTCATAGAGTTAATTTTTGTAAGAATTTTAATTATTAACGTGATAAATAATAAATAATTACTTGATATGTGCAAGTGGTAACTGTAGATTTTAACTCGTTGTCAGTTTTCATAATATTTTCAGAAATTAGTGTAAAATGTGTGAAAAAATAATTTATATTTAATAGAAATTGCAAATTTTATTAAATTATTTTATTATTTAACAATCACATTTCATAATAATTGCAATTTAATTAAAAAATAACAGTTTTCTTAAAAGTGACAAGAACTCTATTATACCGACCACACACGGAACAGCGGAACGCGCGCCAAGATTTGAAAAGAGTTACAAATTTTAAACATTCATTAAATAGAAAATATGCAATTTTTTTCTTTATTTATAAAAAAAACTTTAGAATTTTGTTAAAATAATAAAAATTAAGCTGATATATTTTTCTTAAATTTTTACTTATAACTTTTTAAAAAATTCTTAAATAAAAGATCAAAAAATTTAGTTAAATTTGTATTTTGCCATCATAATTTTTTAACAAAATTCTTTTTCTTTTAAAAAAAAAAGTTGCAGATTTTTTATTTCATATTCACAATTCTTTAATGAAATTGTTTTTTAATACAAGTTATAAAAAAATTAATCATTTATTTATACTAATGCTAATAATCACTAATTTTAAGTAATAGGATAGCTGGAAATTTGTGCTCCCTGCATGCTGCTGCCATCTAACGGCGTCTGCAACTAATATAGTTCTTGTCACTTTTAAGAAAACTGTTATTTTTTAATTAAATTGCAATTATTATGAAATGTGATTGTTAAATAATAAAATAATTTAATAAAATTTGCAATTTCTATTAAATATAAATTATTTTTTCACACATTTTACACTAATTTCTGAAAATATTATGAAAACTGACAACGAGTTAAAATCTACAGTTACCACTTGCACATATCAAGTAATTATTTATTATTTATCACGTTAATAATTAAAATTCTTACAAAAATTAACTCTATGAATGTTCATTTAACCTCACAATACTAATTTTTATAAATTTTCATCAATTTAAAGCTTTTTTTTGATAATTACCTAAATTCGACTTAGATTCGACTTAGATTCGACCCAGCTGGGTCGATTTTAGGTAAATCGAATCCGCCAGGGTTTCGGTAATTACAAACAAATATTTATTTTTTGAAACCTTGTAATTTCACTTATAAAATAATCAGAAATTACTTACTTTTTTATCCGATTCCATAATTGGAAATTAATATCATTCGTATATGTATACACTAAAGAATGTTTATATTAAATGTCAAACAAATTTGACATATTGTAAAGTTGGTTACAGATAAATTCACGTTTTTAAATAGAATGTGAAGTGGGGGCCCCTCTTGTCATCGTTATATCGAGATTTTAAAGTCCCGACCTTGTCGTTATAACGAGATTTAAGTGTATGTAAATAATTTATTTATTTATAAAATAATTTTCTTTCATGTAACTTATTTAATTAAGAGGTAAATTTGAAATTAAAACACGTTAAAAACTGGACACCTGAGAACCAACTTCAAGTTGAAAAGAAATTGTTGTCAAAATAGCCTCAAAAAATAAAGAAATTTTGATTTGCTTTATCTTGAAAAATAGTTTGAAAACCAACGCGAGACTTTTGTTGTGTGTGTGTGTATTTAGTGTATATTTAAATATTCCCAAAACTTCTTACATTTCCATTCTACTAGAAAAAAATTATTGACTTTCAAAAATCGCGAAAATCAGCAAAATGGCAATTTTCAGTTTAAATATTTTTATATTTATAAAGAAAAAAGCAGAAAAGTGCAAAGAAAATCTAAAAGTAAATTGCAAGGACTTTATATTTGGTAAGTTTTTATTTAATAAATTCTAATTATATTTTTTACACTTTTGTGGTAGATTATTATGTTTTCTCGAATATTTTCTGCTGGCTGAAAAACTGTCAGTTTTATGCACCTCGTACACTTTAAATTCATATTTTAAAGTAAATAATAATAATTTAAAAAAAAATCTTTTCATTTCGTTATCTTGATAACTTCTAGATCATTCCTGCAAAATATCATAATTTTTAAAAATTAGTCGGCAACGACTTTGGTCGAAATATAATAGAATGACTTAAATGGATATTTGTTACTCGATATGAAGAAAGGGATCGACCTTAGAAGCAAAAAATTATAGGTTATGTTTTCAAATTTTGAAGTGAAAATACACAAAGAGAATCAACTTTCAATACGAACCATTGATGTTTAACTTTTCATTACATCCAAAATATTCAATAGAAACTGATTTTGATTTTATAGAAACAGAAAGAAACTTTTAAACAAGATAAAATTGTTTTAAACATAATCTATAATTGGTTTGCTTCTAAGGTCCCTTTCATCAGATCGCGTCACATTTATATTAACATTTGTCTTTCTTGCTTTTTTGCTTAAAGCCGAAAATTTTGACGTCTGTGCCTAAAAAATGTAATTAAAATGAAAAGTTCCATATGACGCAAATTTTGCAAAAATCGAACGCATTCTTCTTTTATCTAACCGTCAATTTTCGTTTTTTTTGACTTGTTCATAAACTTATTAAAGTTCATATTGTAGAGCTTCAAATATAACTATATTACTAAATAGGCTACCCAGACAGCACCGTTTTTCGCAGGGAGTTCGCGGGGAGTTCCCCGTGTTAAGTTCGGAAACTAAGTTGGGGAGCTTCAGGGGAAGTTTAGGCGAGCTCTATATGTCCTCGGTTTTATAACTCGCGGTGCGAAGTTCAGGATAGTTATCCGATTAAGTTTGCCGAAAACTTGTGGATAAAAGTTTAGGAAATATTAAATTTTGAGTTTTACAGAAATTTGCTTTGTGAATTTCTTTAAAACTATCTCCGGAAAGTACTCTAAATAAGATATATAGGCAAATTTCCTGTAAAATTAAAATACAAGTTTTCAGTGAATTTTATAAGGTAAGTTTATTATAAATGTTTTATAATATTTATTAAATAAAAGTAAAATTAAAAAAATTTATTTTTCCCTTATTGCGCTTTCTTTTATTTTTCCCCAACATTAACGGCGCAATTTTCGGAAATAAATTTGGAGGAGCTGGGGATTGAACCCGGACGCGCAACACAACAGCTAAGAACCCTAACCACTAACCTAACCAACAACCTGAAGGTGGGTAACTTTCGGGTCTTTATAAGCTGCAAGCCTTGTCGTCATCAGTTGACACGAATGGCGGGAAAATTTAAAAATGTTTTCAACGAAATATTTTTAAATTCTATTATTAAATTAGTGTCATAATTAAAAGGGCATTGAAATAATATTGCAATGTTAATATTAATATTATTTGTGAAACTAGCAGCTATATAAAACGATTTAAGGTAATTCTTTAAAAATGAAATTTATTAAATACTGAATCTCGTTATAAAAAATCCTGGACTTGTCAAATTTTTATTAAATTATTATTCAATTAAAAGTAACATAATTAGAAAAACTTTTTGAACATTTATCAACGTATGCTTATGGCTTTTATCATTAATTAATTAATTAAATTTACCGAGATGTATGGTGGACATTTAAATCGTCAATTTGTAATTTGATAAATTAATTTAAAAATTATCCACAAGTTTTCGGCAAACTTAATCGGATAACTATCCTGAACTTCGCACCGCGAGTTATAAAACCGAGGACATATAGAGCTCGCCTGAACTTTCCCTGAAGCTCCCCAACTTAGTTTCCGAACTTAACACGGGGAACTCCCCGCGAACTCCTTGCGAAAAACGGTGCTGTCTGAGTAACTTGCTGTAATTAAAAAGTTTTTTAAAAAATTATTTAATTCTGTTTATATGTTGTAGCCTTGGATCCAAAATAGTTTTAAATTTCCATTTTACACGATTACCTCTGTGAGGTTATGTCAGCTTCCAAATTATCATAATTAATGATGTTAAACGAACTTTTCATATCATTATAATGCCGTATAAGCCAATTTTATGTGAAAAATTATCTTTCCAGCTTGTTAATTTTAATCTAATTGTTATTTTATTCTATTCTATGTATTCTGTAGTCCTGATGAGTTGTGCGTACACAGCGAAAATGCATTCTCCTATTAAAAATACCTACGTAGGATCCGACGTTGGAAACTATTAGGTTTCTACGTCGTAATATGATCCGGTTTTGACGTCGGAAAATTAGTAGTAACCGACGTCGTAATGTACGTCGTAATATAGTTGGGAAACTTGATCGGAATTTGGGATAGGATCCCACGTCGGAAACTAAGTCGTTTCTTTAACGTATCCCATTAGGTTCCTACTAATAAATTTTTTAAATTATTTGGCAAAAAACGTAAATACTTTGTGATTTTTTTAGTTATTATTTTTGAAATTAAGAAACTGTAATTTGTAAGGTAATATTAATTATAATAATTATTATTTCAAATCATATTTAATTATTTTAATTTGTTGTAAAATTTATGTTTATTTCAGAAATTTGAAATGAATGTACAGGTAAATAAAAAATATTCAACGTAGCTAAGTTTTAATTCTTTCGCAGTCTAATATGATTTCAAATTCGGTAAAGCACACACAAACAACATTCCATCCAATTCCATAAAAATGAAAATTGTTTTTAATGAACTTGTCAACACAGCACATTCATCACCAAACTTTTCAACTTTCTTCAACATTTTACATGAATTGCTGAAAGTATTTGCTGTGTCTAACTTTTGAACAATTGCATATTCTGATTTGTTGAATCTGTCAACAACAAAACAATTTATTTTTACATATAAGTCATTATCCAACAAAGCATAAGTATTGTTAGAACGTCGATTATTTTTTGTCGATGACATAAACAAACAACCATTTTTCACCATTCGTACATATGAGACTGTATTTTCGGCAGAAAGATTTAATCTTTGTATCCACAATGTACTCACTGTAGAAGGAGAACCAAAATATCTGTGTAAAGAAAGTTGAAGCGTTTTTGCTGCCACATTACTACCAACAGTTGTATAAAAGTGTCTAATGGAAAAGGATGTTTCTACTCGTTTTTTTAACATAATCATAGAATACTGTAAGCTTATTCTGCGGCATATTTGGTGGTGTATTCCGTTTGCTGAATGAGTGGATCACAAAAATTTTCCATTTTCTGACTCAAATGCATATGTGACAGTCCTCGAGAGAAGGGACCTTAGCTCACCAGAGGTCAATATTGAGTTTTATATGGTAAATGATAGATTTTGAATTGCTTTTTCACATGCAAAGGCAAAAACTGATTAGGATAATTGCTTTTGACACAATAACATTTTGAAGATGGGTATGTCAAGCGCATTTCGAGGCGGATTGTGGCACTCAAGAAATCAGTCCCACTACTTTACTTACACAACTATACTCTCGCGTACGTGAGCTTCGCGTACGTGAGACCCGAAGATACACGAAGTAGACGAAGCTCACGTATACAGAAACACAACGTTGTGTTAGTGTGGTGGGGGAACTTTTCAGAAGTTCCGCCCCACTCTTCGAGTTCCGCGTTTCTGCTTCTTCTTCAAACGCTTGCCCTGTGAAATTCGTTTTGGTGAGCTAAGGTCCCTTCTCTCGGGGACTGTCACATATGCATTATGAGCCCATATTGGTCCCCAATTATATACACTTCGCGCCAAATGTAAAAGCGAATGAATATTAAAGGTCATTGCCCATTTAGAATACAATCTTTCTGTTCTAGCTACAAATTGATATAACATTTCATCAGCTAAATTAAGTTCAAAAAGTGATATTTCTTCCAGCATCAAAATGTATATGGCTTCAACAAACAGGGCCCAGTGATCAACATAATCTTTTGGCAATAATTTTTAAAAATTGGGAAACTATAAAATAGAGTCCAGTTCTCCCACTCTCTCGCTTTCCAATATTCTCTTTCAGAGAATCGACGAGACAATCGCCCGACTTAATGAGGGGATTTTATGTTACTCAAAAATAAATCAATATTACTTAAAGTCTTACGTGAGATTAAACCTACTTTTTGTTTAGTTCCAAACAACATATTAGAAATTTGTTTTGCAATCCTAGATACTAGGTGCATGCTATCAGGTACGCAACCGCGAATTAAATCGAAAATCATTAAATCCAATAAAGGAGACCGCGTTTTTACACCAAAAACTGGTTTTTTTCTGTAGCTGTTTCTACATGCTTCTTAGTATCAGAAAGAGTTCTATCTTTTGGAACATTATTTAACAAAGGAAATTTAATGCAACCTTGACATGAATTTTTGGATTTCCTAATCCACTTTCCTGGATGAAGGCACTGACTACAACCATATTTACCATTGAACTTTTTGAAACCTTGCACTGGGGCTCGTGCAGCTGCATCGACGCAGCAAACTAAAGAAAAAATTTTGATTATACTTTCGACACCGTCAAGAATACATTTAATTCCTTTGGTTGCAAGATTTGTTTGTCATTTTCACTTAATGAGTCAACAAATTTGCGGTAAAGCTTACCGTCATAAATGTCGTTAAAACAATTTTCTTTTCCCTTTCTTTCTTTAACTACAAAATTATAATAGTCTGAATTCGTCTCTAATAATTGCGAAATCGGAAAAGAAGGGTCCATTGTGATAAAAAAATTGTTGTAACCATAATCTTTGACATTAATTGAAATTTGGCACTTTTCACATCGAACATGTTGAGTTTTTCGGGTTTCATAAGCACCGATATATTCACTACATTGAGTACAATTGGCATGAAAAGTTATCCATTTTTTAGGACAAAACAATTTATCTAATAAGTATTTCGTATTTGGCCAAATTGGTAATTCGAATATAGAATTAATAAGACGGAATAAATTAAAAGTAGCAGTGAATGATAACGAATGGACAAGAGCATATTTGATAATTATTAGAATAATTTCACCGATAGACTTATTGACTGTTGCACTCGCTGGGGTATTGAATTCAGGTGCATTTATCATTTCGTCAAGTGTAGAGTATTTTTGTTGCGATGAAAAAAATGTTTCATTTATGCTGCTCTCATCTTCAGCATCGAAAAACCAATCGTTATCCTCAAGGGCATCCACAAAGAAATTATCTTCCTCATTGTCATTCTGAAATCAAAAACATATTATATTTCCTAAAATGGTTAATAGTAATGCACATGACAGTAATTAATTTGTAGGGAAAGCATCAAATAAATTGCGTAGAAATGTTAAGAATCAGTAATTACATATCATTCATAATTTGTAAAATAATTTATTTGATTATCAGTAATAATGCATTATATTATTTATTGTAATATTTTTAAGGTCTTAACTTCTTTTGTTTTTTAAGAATCAAATCAGCAAATATATTAATGGTCGTTTGGTATTAGAAATCTTAAAAATCCAAGACCGTTTAAAATCTTAAATGGATCTACTCCAATAGCTCATAATTACAAATAAAATCAATTAGTTTTATTATTTTAAGTATTAGTAATTTTTATCAAATTAAAAATTTTTAAACATTCCTACTCTATAAAGTTTTGAAAAACATTCACAGCTTTTTTTAAATTATAAAAAAATTTTATTTTATTTTTAAAAAAATAATAATTTAAATAATGAATGAAATTAACAAGTCTTACCTCAGCATAATCCTTCTCGTTATATACATTATCAATAGTGTCATCTAAACGATGAATGATTTCATGAGCTTTTTGAAGTATTTCCGTGGTAATAGTTGTACTACTATTCATTATCTGGAAATTACATGAAAATTATATTTTTCAGAATTAGCATATTTATTATAAATTATTTTTAAAGTTAAAAAAATAAGATATAACGAAATAAAACTTCTGCTATCAACATTTTTCCTTTTCTTAAAATTTTTTATGAAAAACTTGTAAAGCAAACTAGAGAAAGGTTACAAAAAATACTTCTATAATTTAAAGCAATGGGAGTCAACAATAAGTACAAAAACAAAATGCAAAGGCGTTTCGCTGTAAAGTTGCATATGAGACATTCCACGCCAAATTGACATATCATAAAAATTGACATTTCTAAATTGGCTCAAATTTTTTTACCTTTTTATACTCCATGAAAAAGAGGTCCATGATTCTTTTCAAATTTTTCTATGCAGCCGTTTAAGAGATATGACTTTTTCAAAATTTACAATTTTTAAGGGGAGACCGAGACGTCATTTCCAGCTATATAAAGGAATAAATTAAAACTTTTGACAAAATCATTTTTATACCAATTTTTTGCAAGGAATTCAACGGTAATAAACTAGATTGTGTCAAAAAAAATTTTGACCATTTTTCAAAAATTGAAAAAAAATGTATTTTTTGATAAAAATGAAATTTTTTAAAACCCATCCGTAATTTTGTAGAAAATATTTTTCGTTATCCAAAAAAAATTAACAGCTCAAAAATTTTGATTTTTGTATTTTTCATGTATTTTTTCGATTTAAAATACAAGTTTTTTTTCGTAAAATCGTCTTTTTTCAACATTATTGTTAAAAATCAAAAAAGAGAATAATTATTTACAATTATCTAAAATGTTTTTTTTTATTTCTAAAACATTAAAGATAATTGTAAATAATTATTCTATTTTTTGATTTTAAACAATAATGTAGATACATATTTTATTTATTTTTTTGTTTAAAGCATTTTTTAAAATTTTGCATATATTATGAGATGAAAGCAAAAAACCATTAAATTATGGTATTTTCATGGTTTTCACCATAAATATCGAGTGTTCGGTCATTGTGACTATTATTTTCATAATCAGCGAATAAAAATACATAAGAATGTGTAGTACCAAAATAATCAGAGGTTTGCCTGAGAAAATACTCAATTTTGATAATTTAAAAAAATCCTGAAAAAAAAGTAAAAATCATTTACCCACGACGGGATTAGACTTAAAATTTGCGTAAAAAGAAATAGTTTTGTTTAAAAATTATTTCAAAAAAATCGAAGGATACAAACAATTTTGAAAATAAGCTTTTAGCAATTAATTTACAAAAAAAAGTGGTAAATAATTTTTCGTTAATTTTTTGCATCAAATTTTTGAAAAGTCCATCAAAAAACTGAAATTTTTCATATACCGTGGATGTACCAGTTACCGTCCATGTCCCAGTATCCGTCCATTTTACAAATATCTCGTATAGTAGGGTCAACCGGGGTAAATCTGAACGCTTTTAGTAAGTTTCAACAATAACATAAGTTTTTTCTTAAAAAAAAAAAATACTTCCGGTATTCTGGTGCATGAAGTTGTTACTTTACTTCCATAGAACAATTTTATGGGGTAGCAAAAATTTTTGAAAAATTACAATCGCAGGAAACTTAGCGTTCGTATTTACCTCGATACTTTGCAACTTTCCTAAAATACCGGGGTAAATACGAACGCCACTGTATTTCAGAAAAATCTTAGGGAAAATAAATTTAAAGTATTGCAATTGTTAAACTTATATAAAAACTCAAAAAAATACGATAATAAACCTGTTATGTAATAATGCATCATATATAAATACAAAAATCAAACAGGTTAAAAATTAAAATGCATTACACAATTAAAACCTTCAATAACTTTATCAAATCATAACGGATTTTTGCAAAACTTGCTACAGAAAGTATTTTGGAGTGATTGAATGTAAATACAAAAATAAAAGTCAAATTTTTTAAATTCAAAATGGCGGACTTTCCTAAAACTTATTTTTAAAAGTGATCAAATTTGCTAACTCCAAATTCGTAATCAGCGACCCTGAAACCCCCCGAGTAACAATTTTCAAGCGAATCCAATGAATTTTTTAATTCTCGTCCGCCATTTTGAATTTTGGAAAACTGACTTCAAATTGGTAATTAGCGACCCCAAAAACCGTAGAATACCAAATTTTATTAAGATCCTGAAAAACTTTTTTCAACAAACCATTTGGCAAAAAAATTGAAACACTCCGTCGAGAGAACAGAGATTAAGTTTCTGCTTATTAATTACTAACGAGGATACGTATAGAAAGAAAAACTTTTTTCTATGTACTTTTATAATGTTAAAATAATAGTGTAATGAAATAAAAACAATTTTGTGTGGCTCTGATGTAAAAAAAATGATTGAAAATACCGTTCGGATTTACCCCGGTTTTCCAATTTTCCTGGGTAAATACGAACGGTCTGATATTCCCTATCGAAAATTCCGATATCGAAACCTATATAGGAAACTATATGGGAAACTATATAGTTTCCCATATAGTTTCCTATATAGGAAGCTATATATGAAGCTATATAGTTAACTATATAGAAAGCTATGTTGGAAAATGGGACAGGCAACGATATAGTTTACGATATAGTTTACTATGTAGGAAACTATGTCAATTCCGATTTTCTTTTTTTTTAATTAAAAAAAATATTATTTAATATTTTTTCACGCAAGAGTATTCTTAAAACTCTATTGAGAATTATAATTTCCAAAGACTACGTTTCCGGTAAATTTACGAAATCTCTGCAAAAACAAAACTATCCTGAAATGTTCCCAGCAAGTTCCGAAAAACATTTTTATGTAAATTATAAACATTAAACCAGAAAATATCTAAATTTTTCAAGGATTTTTTAAATAATCCTAAATTTTTTAAGTTTAAAAATTTCTTAATAACTACCTGTAATTTTAAATAAAACTTCTCTAAATTTACTGTTTAAATTAGAAAATTTAAAAACATTAGTACACTATAGGGTCAATTGGGGTAAATGTAAACGGATTTGCTTAGTTTCGACAATAACGTAAGTTTTTTATTTCAAAAAGCAATACTTCCGGTTTTCTTTTGCATAAACTTATTACTTTAGCTCCATAGAACAATTTTATGGGGTACTAAAAAATACAGGTAACTTTGAATCGCAAACAACTGCTGTTTAAATTTAGCCGGAGATTTTGCAAAAAATGCAAAATCTCGGGGTAAATGTAAACACCTTTATTTCTCAGAAATGTTTAAGAAAAAAGTAATCTTAAGTTTACTGCTGTATTAGGGAATGAAAAAACTTGAAAAAATCCGTCATGGATAAATAATAATTGAATAATCTTAATTTAATTAATTAAAACAGAAATTGAGCGTTTTGAGTAACTTTGATAAAAATGCATAAGATACGTCATTTTATTTATTTGGCCCGACATGGAAAATTTTAAAAAGTCTCCCACGTCAAAAAGAAACAATTTTTGCCTCGATATATTATACAATACATGGTTTAAAACTGCTGTTTACATTTACCCCGAGTTTTAAAATTCTCGGGTTAAATGTAAAAAGTTAATTATTTATTAACTAAATTTGACAAAGGTCAAAAATCAAAGTCAATTTTTGTTATACCATTTGTAAGCAATAATTATAAATTTTGGTTTGAATTTTTAAGTTTATTTTTATGCAAATGCGAGACAAAATACTGAAACAGTAAAACTTTGATTTTCAATCTTTTATGCATTAAGCGACAAATTGGAGTATGGCGTTTTCAATTGTCAAAATAAAAAATTGGCAGTACTCAGAACCTCTTGCAGGTGACTTGAGCTTAAAATATTGGGGTCGTACTTAATTTTAAATCTCTAAATTCAGCTGCAATATCTACTGTTTACATTTACCCCTTGTTTATATTTACCCTAAATGACCCTATAATAATTTTTTATCTAAATACACAAATATTGTTTTCCTAAGATGAAAATGTTTAAAACAAAAAATTGTTAATTTATAATTTTTGATACTTTTTTATTATTTAATTTTTAACATTATTTAAATAAATTTTGTATTATATTTAAATTCCTTGCCCTAATTAACACTCTGGGGTGTTAATAACACCTCAAACAATTTTCGAACTCTCAACGTTGACAAATTTTTTAATATTAAAAAATTTAAATTTTGCTTTAAAACCTATTGGCTCATTTTTGCAAACCTTTAACAATAACAACTAGTAATTTCAGTGAACTTTTTAAATTGTTTTATTTTAACAGAACATCTTTTTGGCGTTGGCTATATAACGTGATTTTAATAGAGAATGGTCATATATCTATGGTTGATCATTTTCACGGTTAAATTTTAATGGTCTTCTAACATCATAAATTTTTTGGGTCATGTACCCCCAAAATGCTTCGATTTTGTCCTCATCAACGATGCCATTCTTGGCCTTTTTCATGAGCTTGTTGCGTAAGTGATCTGGAATTTAAACAGAAAAAGTATGAATAATAATTATTTTTTTATCAACCCTTGTAATATAATAGTACATTGTGTGGCAAGGGCGGAAAGTTGTCAATTCCTGACCGAGTGTGAAGTTTGACGCCCGAGCGAAGCGAGGGCACAGAAAATTAAAAGGCATTAAAATAAGCTGCAACACTTATTATTTTAATCCAATTTTGCTTATTTTAATCCATTTTGGTATTAAAATAAGCAAAATTGGATTAAAATAATAAGCGTTGCAGCTTATTTTAATACCTTTTAATTTTCTGTGGGTGGAAAGCGCACGAGGTCAGAATTGGCAATTCCGCCCGTGTTGCACACGATGTTTTTTGTCTAATTGCAGGATAAACAAGACGCCAAGCTGTATATGAGGGTAAATAATAAGTAATTTGTATTAAAGATAATAAAAATATTTTTATTAAATCTAAGGCGGCAAAGGCTTACTTTCCGCCCGCTATACAGGCACGGAAAGTCGCGTTTATCGTGCATGTTGGACAAAAAATAAAAAGAGACTGATTACACAGTGCAACAGCATTTTTTTATTGGTACTGCAGAGGATGATTCCTTGACGCCGAGCACGAATGCGTAATGCGAATTGTTACATCATCCTAGGTTTTTGAGAAATTTGACCTTGAAAATTAAAAAAAGGATGTTTTTAGGACAATTTTTGGTTTCTTCTTCTTCTTCTTGCAAAAAAAATTTTCTAAGGTTTTATGATATGCATATAAAAGCACATATCCTCCTCAACGATTAGCAATTTCAACTTTTAGAAAATATTTATTTTTGGATGAGTTATCTATATGGACGAATCTCTGGAACTTTTAAGTTTTGACTTCGAAAAAATTTAATATTACACGAATGAAAATTTTTATAATATTTAAGATGATAAAAAGGAATAAAATTTTCTATTTCAACATTTAATATTTTAAAGTTCTCTTACCTTTTTAAGGTTTTTTAAGACGGTGATTTTTCAATAGGTTCGTTTCTTCATTCCCTACTTTGTCGATTATTTTGTATTTAATTATTTAAGTTTTCTTTATTTTTTTATTGGAAATTTTATTTTTTTAATATTTATAATATTTTTAAAAATAATTTTAAGATTTGACTTGAAGAAAAAACTTAATTTAACAATAATATTAAGCCACTATTTTGAAGGTTCAAAGAAAAGTTTTGAGTATTGAGAGTGAACTTATCAGTTTATTGAATTATCAACCTCAAAATCGTAAATAATTGCGATTAAAAAAATTTGTTGTTACGGTTCTGACCGTTTCGGTCCTGCCATTTTTACAAGTACCTAATTGTAGAGAAATATGTACTAGAAATCTTAAAGCGTGCTTTTACACACAAGTCAATGTTGAAAAATTTGAAAACTAATATTTTGATAAATAACAAAAAAAACATGATATTGTTTTGGTTAATATTGCATTAAAAAGGCATTTTTAATTTGATATTCCGAAATAAACTATTTTAATTTACCTTTTTTTAAATTTAAAAACATATTTTCTCTAAAATATTTATTATTTGATTGATAATATATATTTTTTATTGGTGGTTTTGACATTAAAAAAAATTTTACGAGGTTTGGATGTCAACATTCAATTTAAGAGGAAAATACTTTTAAATGAAGAATAATACTTTTGATACCAAAATTAAGAGGAAAATATGCATCAATTTTAGAGGAATCCTCTAGATTCAAGATTACTTTTTTTGGGTGTTGTACAGCATTAAAAAATAACTTATAAGAAAAATTGTGTTCCGTTTCAGAAATAAAAAAAGTCATATATATATGTTCTCAAAGTAGGGACCTTTATTAGATTTAATTCTTTAAAAATTTAATTTCATTTTACGATAAAATTCTAAAATCCATATTTCTTTTAAAACAAATTAAACAATTTTTTAAATATCTCTGATGTTATTAAGGTTAATTTATTTATTTCCCTTCGTATGGTACACGTAAACAAGTAAAATTAATTTAAATAAAAGTATAAATAGTTCCCAGCCATGTAAAGAAAAATTTTTTAATTAATTTGTAAATTCTAGAAATTTGTCAAAAAAGACATAACGACCCGGTTAATTATAAATTATATATGGAAAAAATTGACGCTAGTTAATAAGGGACATTTGAAGGGTTATATTGAATTAATTAATAATAACCTTAATTACCTTGAATTACTTTACACTTTTCCGGAGTTAATTCTTTTCTGCTTTCTTTGTCGTAATGAACACGCTTCAAATCGACACACCTTAATTGGAGTGTATCTCGAGTCCAGTATATGTCCGCAAGATCTTTTACAAAAATCGAATCACTTTCTCGATTCATCCGCGCCCACTTTTCTCTATGGATGTAGCGATTTAAGCCGATGTGAAACTGTGACAAAAAACGATAATTTTTTATTTTTGAATAAGCACATTTTCAAAAATGATAGGGTGTACAAAAAGCTCGAAGCCCGAAACGTAATTAGGTAATTTAAGGCTTTTCCATTCTTGGATCGGACTGGGTTTGACTCGGATTGGGCATTTTCACAAACCCAAAGTCAGTAGATTACTAAAAAATTTTATTTCTTTAAACTTCCTTTGACTCATAATTAAAAGATATTTAAGAGCTCGAAATGTTCAAATACGCTGTGATGTTACACGAACCGTTTTTTAACTTTATCGATACATAGAGTACTCGACATTTTTGAGAATCACAAAATTTTCGTGAATTTCAGTGCTTTTAAGTATCTCAGTAATTTTCGAATACCCAATACATCGAGAAGTACCAAGCCCAACCCGACCCGAGTTTTCGGGTTTTTTGCACACATTCAGGGATAATGCTATTTATGTTATAAAAAATGTTTACTAAAATATTATTTTAAATCCTATTTTTTTAACTACATAATTTTTTAGAATAAAAATTTTTAATGATATTTATAATTTTATAACAAAGTGAACATAGTAAAATAGACAACAAAAAATTCTTGGCTACTTTTTTAAAAGTCGATAAATGAGAAAAATGAAACTTGGAAAAATCATTTGGTTATATTTTATTCAGGTATTTTTAAAAAAGTATCATTTTCAATGTTTCATAAAAATTTGAATAATTTCTAAATTAATAAAAAGTTTTTTTTATGGTTTTAGGATTTTTTAAAAGTAGTTTTTTACAGAATAAAAAAGTCTTTGTAACTATAGACATGAACAATTTCTTTTAATAAAATAATAAAGCATCAATTTGTACCAAATTTTCTTTAAAAAATTGAAATCATTTATTCTAACAATAAAATAAATAATAATAATAAATAATAATAATAAATTTAAAAATAAATAAATAATAATAATAAAATAATATTATTTTGAATTTATCACTCAGCAGCACTTAATACAGTCGAACCTTGATAAGTGAAAAAGCTCGATAAGTGACGGCCATCGTCAGGTCCCTTCATTTTGACCGGTCCTTTTTTAGGCTAAAACTCTATAAGTGAACGAATCGCTTCTTGATCGAACCTCTATAACTGAAAATCCTAGACCTCTATAAGTGAAACAAATATCTCTCGCACCTCTATAAGTGAAAATATTTGATATTTAAATCTTCTATTGAAGATGTAAACTAATGAAACCTCTATATGTGAAAGAAGACACGCCAGAAACCTCTATAAGTGCGAAAACTGATTGAAGCCGCTTTTTGACTTTTATATCTAAAAACCTCTATTAGTGAAAAACCTCTATAACTGATAAAAAAATTTTGGTCCCTTGGATTGTCACTTATCCCAGGTTTGACTGTAGTAAGGATGATATTATCGACCACTTAGAGACAAAATGTTTTGACTTAGAGTGATTGATAATCCTTACAAATAACAATAAAAGTGTTCGCTCATAACTTGAAAAAAGTGTAAATAAATAATAATAATAAATAATAAACAAGTTAATTTTATGTTATTCCCTTTAAAAATTTAATTGATAATAAGTTTTACATATTTTAGATAATTGTTGTCAAAATAAAAACAAATTTCAATTTTAAAAATTTTTTTAGTAAAATTTTGACAATTGCATTTTTAAGACAATTTTACCTGATAATGTTTTATATACTGTACGAAAAATACGTTAAAAATATAAACCCAACAACACGAACTAATGTACTTATTTTTGAATTAATTTAAATTTTTATTAAAAATTGAAAATAACAACTAGAATTTGTTAAAAATCTGGTAAAAACAGAGATTTTTTATGAATTCCTGGAATTTTAGTTATGTTTTAGAAAATCAGATAAATTAAGAAACGTGTTGACTTAGTCCAAAATAGTGCTCGTATGGTAAATTTATCATATGAACAATACTGACCTGTTAAAATTTTTCTATTAATCTGTCATACTTCACATTTTTTCTTTTCAACAAAGTTTCACCTTTTCTATTCCAAATCGGCATTTTGAATTATTGGGAACATACATTCGGTTTTTTTACAATGAATTAACTCGAATTAACAAACGTCAAGTCATATGTAGACTCAAGAGAAAAAAATTAAGAGCAACAAAAAATAATTGAATGTAACATCCCATTTGTTTTATACTCCAAACCGAATTCAGTTTAAGTTACGTCTAATTGTTTTCGCTTACGCCCAATTATTTGTTTTACTAAGTTAAAAAGATAATTTAAAATTATAAAGAGCATTTACAAAAGCCATATAAAAGTACACAATTAGCATGAGAATGGCCATTCTGATAAAATATTAATATTTGTTAATCTTACTTGTTCGTCAGCGTTTTTCTCACGCTCCAGCTCATACAGCTGTTTCCGCATTCGTCTTGGACGTTGTGAAATTCTTATTATTTCAGTAGGGTCCATTGAAATATCTTCTACATTCCGTGAAAAATGTCCCGGCCGTTGTTGGGCTTCTATCATTTGAGAACCTTCCGGTAAGTCATCATCATCATTATGTGATAAATCTCCTAGTTGTTGTGGAGATCTTATGTCATCAGAAGCTTCCATTGACAGATCATTTTCATTTCGTGATGAATCTCTTGAACCTGAAGATAATATACCGAATATTGACATTATCAACACAATTATCATAACTTTAAATACATATTTATTTATTAATTGATTGATAATTGAAAAGACCTATACCACTGGATACTCGAGGTGCAGCAGACTGGTGTTTTTCATGTGTTCTAGTTGCATTTTGGTTGTATTTCGGCATTTTATAAAATACTATCTTTTTCAGATCTGAAAGAAAATATGTTATGATAAATTGCAATATTTATTCTATGTTATTCCTTTCATCCGCAGATTTTTTTTTAGTTATTTACAGTATAAAATTAAAAACTCAATTGGATCGAACCTATCTTTCTATATACTTTATATAGAAAATAAATTACATATTGTGACATTATGGTAGTGTTGTTAGTTCTAAAAATGTAGTTTGTGATACATAATATTTGCCTGGGAGTATAATTTTATTATTTCCTTTATCAATACATTCTATGAAAAATTTTAAGTTTTAAGTAAGCCTTTTAAATAATTTGATATAACTAATTACCAAAATGTTATTTATAATTTTTTTTATAATTTATAAATATATACCATATTTGTAAAAAATTTTTGCATTGAACTTTTTTTGAATAAAATTTTTATTATATCTTTCTTTTTACATAAATTTTAAGTTCGATCCCGTAACGGGACAGGTTCAATTTTTCTTATTTTTTACAACTTTTAAAAATTACATGCAAACAATTGGGGTAAAATTCTTAAAGTAAACGAGCATAAAAAAGTTTTTTGGTCGGGAAGCAACTTTTACAAAAATTTGTACAATGCGTAAATAGGGTAAATGATACAGGAGCTGGCCACCGGCTCAATAACCTTTAAAAATAATATTTTTAGTATTTTCAAAAGCATAGACTTGTTAACAATAATACTAAGAATGTTTAGTCACAAATAAATTGTTTTTATTTCATATCGCTTTGTAACTATACAAAATAAAGAAGTGTCCGACTACTGTGTCGTTTAGCCTACTTCAACCAAAAAATATTATTGATATATCCTGGAATAACACTTACTATTTATATTAATTAAAAAAATGTTGTCATATATGTTTCCGAAAGGTTTTTTCAAATTTTCAAAAAATCCAAACTTTTACTTGTTTTTCAAAAATTAAAAATATTTTCGACTTTTTCTTTAAAATCAGAATTTTTTTCAAAAATTATTTTTTTAACAAAGCTTTAAAAATCTAAATTTATTACAAAAAAAATTTTGATCATCTGTCCTCTTTCTGTTTTCTAGGTATAAATAAATTAAATTAAATAATTCTTAATTAATACGATTTTTAAAAAAAGGTTACTCAATGTTAATTTCAAGTGCTTAGCAATTTAAAACAATTTAAAATGCTCACGTAACCTAAAGAAATAATTTTTTTTGGAAATTAAAAAAATTAAGGCTACAAAATTTGGGCCAAGTTAAAAATGGCAATGTCAATGATATGTTGATTTAGTGTTGACATCAACATATAGGCAAATCCACGAGTCTTGATTCTTTTTTAGCTCACGCCGTCAATGTTTAACTCATTAATGTTAATAAGTTACACAGTCCGGCAAAATTTGACTTTTTGTTATTTTTAATATCGGAGTAGTTTCCAATGCAATTTTATCCGCTGAACCCGATCCCGAGTCCCAAAATTGCATAGCACGTCATGATTTTAAAAAAGTGGGGAATGTAAAATTGGTCTTTTTCATGACATTATTTTTATTAGTTTTTTTTATGGTTTTTAATATAAAAATGAATAATTTGACAATTTTTAATGTAATTTTCGTAATCAGAAAAAATTACATAAGTATACGGAGTCAAAAAAAGATTTAACTTTTAATTACCGATTTTAGCCTTTAAGAATTTAACGTTTGATAAACTTTAAGCACATTCTTAACTTAATAAAATCGATTAAATTCAAAATTCTTGAGCGGCATACTTTTTTTAAACAGTTGTAAGGCAATGTTTTGATCACGCCATAGATTGACCTATTTAAAGTAAGATTGCAGTTGTGGCTTTCAAAAATGTATAAATTTAAATGAAATGAAATTCATTGAACTTTTATTTTCATTTTACGTCGCACTAAATATTTGCATAAGAAGAAGTTCAATTATATTTTTTAAAAAAAGTGTGTCACCACTCAATCAAACCTTCATATCTTAAGTTACAGTCAAAGCACAGTAATGGCATAGTGAAAAATGTCTGAACATATATGTCTGTTAGCTATTTTTCTTGCAGCTAAAGTGTTATTTCACACGCCGCAAAAATAAAGTCGTTAAGAATATAAACTTTTCGAAGGGTTGCAAATGATAAAATAATTTATTTTACTACATTTACTGAATCAAGATTAAATTGGATGCTTTATTACTTTCCAATAAAAGTAATAAATCCCGTTTAGAAGATGTGAATTTAAAGTACTTGCCTTGACCACTTAAAGGGTCTAAGATACTCGTTGGTACTTCCGAACTCAGATCGTCGATAGTCCGCAAACTTGATGATGGTCCTGGACCGTGACCTTTATGGTTAATAAACGGTTGTCCTGGAACATGTGCGTTTGACAAAATTATCAATGGTTGTAGTTCACCATTTTTTGTGCTAGACATCGAAGTTATTGATGGTTTTCCAGATGTTTTAGACTGTACCTCATCTAAACAGGAAGATTAAAATCACTAAATTGATTTAAATTATTGTTTTTAATACATGATATACTTTATTAAATTAATAATCCTTTTAAACTTTTTATTTAAATAATGATTGCTTACAATTACAGCATAATGATCTTGAAAACATTCAATGTTGCTCAATTAAGGTAAGCTTACAACAACCCCAGATAGCAAGGAAGCTTTCAGCAAGCTTGCCTGAACTAGCAAAATTTCACACCCATGGCAAGTTTGCCATGAAAGGTTGTTGCAAGCTTGCCATGCAAGGTTGCTGCAACCTTACTAAAAATGATTTTGGCAAGCTTTCAACAAGCTTGTTGCAAGCTTGCTGCAAGTTTGCCGAGTATTTAAAAAAAATTACATATATAAAATAAATAAAAATATATTTTTATATATAGAAAATATTTTAGAAATATTCGGCAAGCTTGCAACAAGCTTGTCGTAATTCTTCCGCAACATGATATAGCAAGCTTGCAGCAAGTTTTCACGACAAGCTTGTCGAAATCATTTTTAGTAAGGTTGCAGTAAGCCTTCATGGTAAGATTGCAGCAACCTTTCTTGGCAAGCTTGCATGGTAAGCTTTCCGCTAGGTTGCTGCAAGCTTCCTTGCTATCTGGGAGGGGGAAAATTCCTAAAGTGAACGAGCATAAAAAAGTTTTTAGTTCGGGCTGAAATTTTTCAAAAAATTAGTAATTTTTGTATGTATTTTAGAAAGAAAATCGACGGGTGTTACGAAGAAAAACACAATCAAGATTCGGGACGAAAAAAAAACACCTTGTCAAAGAAAATCTAACCACAAACACAGTTTTTATTTTAATTTTTCTGTACAAATCAAAGAGCTTTTTCGAAATCTCTCTTTCGTGTTATAATATTTATGTAAAAATTAAATATGTGGACGTCCAAATGAAAAGGTACCACTTTGGCACTATTGGAGTTATCTATATGGTTAAATTCCTTGTTAAATTTGGAAAATTTTGAGTGGTCTTAGACCCTTCTATGTGAAAAATTCGCGAAGTTACAAGGATTCAAAGTTAGAAGTGTCAAAACACTAGTTTTGAGAAAAACGAGTTTAAAGTTGGAGTTTAACATTGTCTCCCATGCTAATAAAAAATGAAAAATATGATCAGTACGTGTTTATAATTACCAAAAACTGTCCACAAACGCAATAATCAACGCAGGACACTCTGTAGATTGATTTTCATCAATAAAAAAAAATCGAAAAATTCAACCATGTTTAGAAAATAGCGATTATCTCCTAAAATAAAACCGACAAAGTGGTACCTTTTCATTTGGACGTCCACATATAATCAAATTACTTTTTTAAATTTAAAGTTAGTTTTTGAATTTAAAAATCGGGAGTGTTAGTTTTTGTGCAAGCATTTTTATCGAATGTTTTTCTTCGTACCACCCGTCGAAATATTATTTCGTTTCATTAATAAGAGTGGAGGGGGGAGGGGGTTAAAGTTTTCACTAAAAAATGATTTATTTGTGGTTTTTTTTTAAAAGAAAATGTAGTTATGACAATACTAAAAGAATAAATAATTAAACCCAACCAGTGATTTATTAAATAATAGTATAGCTCCTATATACTAAAATGAAAATTTTTTAAAAATATTTTTTCGAAAGGTTTTTTCTGCTTTTGCTTCCTCACAGAGGAAGCTTTATAGTGAGTGTTTTTCGGATTTCTTAAAATCAACTGTTCTAAGAAATTTTTAACTGGGGTATATATATTTCAACATGAGGAACATTTGTCCGGATGTGTGTGTGTGTATGTATGGCCCATGGCACATTTCTTATGTATAAGATATTTCAAACACGTTTTGATGAATCGTTCTGGAATTTTGCAGGCTAATTGCTTCCATCAATAGCAAAAATCGGACACAAGGATTTCCGAAAATATGCAAACAATTTTTTTTAGGTCATTTTTCCAAAAACTAAAAAATTCATTTTTAACAAAAATTTTTTTTATGTTATATATTTCACTTTGTTTATTAAAAAAACGTATTCCTTACGTCAAAACGAATTTTTTGACCTATAATAAGTTCCTATTTCACTAAAATTCATAGATCAAGTCACTATTTTTAGTTTTTTAAAAAAAGTCGAGTATTGTCTTTTTTTAAATAACTTTTTTGTTTACTAAAAATTTCGATAACTTTTTCTTGAAATTAGATTTTATACATCAAAACAAATTGATTAATCTATATTTTATTTAAGCTTTAAGATAAAAAAATATTTAAATTAGAAAAAAACTGTTTTAAGGAAAACGAGATTTGAGAAGGCTGAACATAAAAAGGAGACGAAAAGATTTTTTCCTGTGAGGAAGCACAATGTTCGTGAAATGAACATAAATTTTTTTTATAAAAAATGACCCCACTTCTTGTTTTGAATAGTAACAAAATTTTTTTAAAAAATTTGAAATTTGAGTCTTTTTAAAAAATAAAAAATATTTTTGACATTTTCTCAAGATGGGCATTTATTTATTATTTCAAGGTTTTTTTTACAAAACTCAAAATATGTACTTTTAGCGAAAAATTTTATAATAATGTCCTTTTTCTGTTTTCGGGACTTAAATAAATTAATTTATAAAAATTATTAAAAAATAAAATTTTTGACAAACCAATAAAGTAAAGGTAATTTTGAAATTATCAGCTTAAATCTTATTATATTCCTTATCCAACGAGCATTCTGATGGATTGCTAGATTTTAAATATATATATGAATAATTATTTTTTAATAATTATTATTTATTTAATTAAAATCTACAAATCCAAAATGATTTATTTTGAACTCGTTGAGTGCAATTTATTTAATTAAAATCTACAAATCCAAAATGATTTATCTTGAACTCGTTGAGTGCAAAATTTGATAAGCTTCAAGCTGATGATTTCAGAGTTTCAGAAAAAGTATTGCTTTCGAAAAGGTTTAGGTTTCCGTTTTTTTTCATGTATTTTTATATTTTTCAACTTTGCATAGCCGTCCAAAAATCACATTTTTATAAAATGTCATTCCGCGCGTGCGCGTGTGTGTGTGCAAACATCACATTTTCATAATTTTCACGAATACATTATGAGCAACAGGGCTATTTTTTCAAAATTGTATGTCTCACTGGCGGACAGACAATGAGAGTAGTTTGACCCAAAATGATGATTAAATAATTTTTTTCCATTTGGAAATTTTCAATAAATGATTTTTCTCCCATAACTTGGAAAAAATGAATTAACACGCCTATAAATGTTTTTCTTTTATTTTATAAAATTTTTTAATGCGCATCATTTGAGCTGTTGGCAAATATTCTACGTTCATTCTATATATCTAGAGTTATTGACTTTTTAAATTTCAAAATTTTGAAAAACTTGAATTTTTAATATGATGTTTAAAAAAGATCTTTATTTAACCATAAAATTATCATCTTGAATTTGGAAAGTACTTTAGGCATCAACTGAATTACTTGCGAATGTTTTGTTTAAAAAATATAATAAAAATGAAAAATTTAATGAATTTACCTCATGTCAATAATTTATATTAAATTGATAACATATAAAAAATGCCACCGAGAAAGCAGTAAGCAAAGTGTTCATGAAATGAACACAAATCTTCCTTGATAAGGAAGCAATTTACTTATTTTATAAAGAAGGAACTCCATCTTGTTTTACTAATTTTTATTACTTAATTTATTTATATCTCGAAAACAAAAAAAGACACATATAACATTTTTTCGCTAAAAGTATATATTTTAAAATTTGTTAAGAAAAAACGTTTTGTAATAAATACTGACTTTGGGAAACAGTTAAAAATATTTTGGATTTCTTAAAAAAGAGTAACATTTTGAATTTCTTTTCAAAAAGAAACATCCTAAAAACAACTTATGTCCCCGTGCCCACTGGGTTGTTGTTCAAAAAAGTCTTATTTTCTTAATATAGATTATTTAATTATTATTAAGAAAATGTACTTACCGTTTTCTTCCACTTCTTGTGAAATTTCGCTATCAGACTCACTCTCAATTCTGGCTCTATTACACTAGAGTCTCCGAAGAGAGGACAGAAAGAGTCTTGGACCTCTCTACGGAATTCGTCCTTGACGCCGAAAATTGTAAACACTCCAGGGCCGTATATCGTATCACAGAGATGTGTTTTTTTAACAGAATACATTCTGTTACGTTTGTAAAACACTACGCGAGAAAGGTACACTAAAAACAAACGCTCCTGAGTTCACGTTCCTCTTTCTGATCCCGCCCATCTCTTCCCCCCTCACTCCTTACCGCGCCGCGTCACTACTTAGTCCTCTCTTCAGAAGTCCTCTCTTGGGAGACTCCAGTGTATTTTTTAAATTCTCATGATACCGTAAAATTTCTTCACTTGCTGTTTTTTGTGCCTCAGTTTTTAACGGTTTTTTGTTCATTTTTACCTAATGTGCATAAATATAAATATTAGTTTAACACTTTTTTAAGGAAAATATAAAAAGATCAGAAATTTTTAGAGTTTAATCATTGTTTATCTGCTAGCCTATGTGAATCAACATTAAAGATATATTCCTTAAAATAGGAGTCATTGATAAATTGATGCCTAAAAATGGTGTAAAAATTTATAAATAAGAGCTATTAATGAGTTTTTTATTTAAAATTTACCTCAATTTTATTTTAAAAAGTTTACCCTCTAGGAATCGTTTTTTTTTAAATATGTTATTATTTTTCATCAAATTAATTTTTAAACCTAATTTATGATATTTTTTAATAGTTTATTTAACAACAAATTAATAATTGAAATAAAACCCTAGTGTAAAAAAAAGAAAGACCGAAATTGGTCCATTCTTTTTTAAAGTTGAAACAACTTTTTTGAATTTGAATGCTTGAATTCAATTCTGGCGCGAGCGACTGCATAAGCCACTGAGTTCCCCCACGCCTCCCGCTCGAGCGAGATAATTTCTTACCCCAACTTGCACCTTCTTTTTAAACCAAAAAATGTGTTAATAAATTTGACGACTTTTTCTATTAAACTACAAATATGTTCTTCTAATTGAATCGTCAGTTTCAAAAAGGGCTCAACTCGGTTTTTTTGCAATTTTACAGGAGACACAAAAAATGATTTTTTAAAAGCAGATTTAATTAAAAAAGGTGAGCTTTTGTCTGTAGCTACTAACTATTATGTTACATAAAAAAATGTAAAAATAATTGTTTTAAATGAGAGTGGTTTTGAGAAAGTAAATAATTAAATTCTCAGAGTTGAGCCCTTTTAGAAATTTATGGAACAAATTTAATCGTTTTAATGATAAAACGGCTTTAATAAATCGTTTTACTATGGAAAAACAATTTTTATTTGTATATTATTTAAATATAAATAAAAGAAAATATATGAATATTATCATTTTTAAATTAATTAAAAAATACTTTTGTATAATTGGAGTCAACTTTTCTTTTTGAGGAAAATATTTTTTTACATGCGGTTGTCATGATTTAACACATTTATTTTAACTTTTTCAATAATAAAATGTTCATAATTTTTATTTTATTTTGTACATATTTTTTTCATTTTTTTCTTCTTCATTTTCTGAGCTGTTTCAACTTATTATATAAAAATACATTTAATTATAAACTTTTATATTAATAATTTTATAGGTTAAAAGTTAATCAAAACAAAAGAAATTTTGCAGAGTTAAGCCCTTTTCAAAACTCATTTCAAAATTGGAAACATTTTTTTATATTTTTATCTTCTAAAAAACCTCGGATGAAGTTTTCCTTTTGTGAAAACATCGGTGTAATAATTTTAAAACTGTAAAAAAGTGAAATTTGAAAAAAATCCGAGTTGAGCCCTTTTCGAAACTGACGATTCAATTTGTGTAGAAAAAATTTTAAAATATGAATAAACAAACTGTCAGAATTTGTTTAAAAAAAAACAAACTCTCCCTCCCCTCTTTGAGCTAGATCGGCGATTTTTTTAAATTAGAAAAAAAATAGACAGAATCGAAAAGATTTTATACAAATGTCTTAAATTGAAAATTCACCGAGATATACTTAATTGTTTATTTATTTATTTAGATGTATACGGGCTGTGCCCATTCGTATATAGTAAAAAAATGGCCTTTTTTAACAATCATTTTCAAGCATTAATTTTTTTTCTGCGGTACATGTTACCGATAATTTAGATCCTTCGGAGTAAAAGAACTTCTTAATATGATTTTTTTAAAAGATCTCTGAATCTGACAGAACTATTTAATCAATAAAGTCCAAGATTTACACACTTTTTAAGGATCCCAAAAGCGACGCTTTTATCAAGTTTGACATCGATTTTTTTTAATCGATTTAATTCATTAATTGATAAACTAATAATTGAAAAATATCGTGCAACGTTTCAGTTTATCATGCTTTTTAAGCTCTACAACTTTTAACAATAACTTTTTTTCTTAGCAATAGTCATCAAAAAATTTTAAAAAATAGATTTTTACACCTTAAAAGAATTTTAACAGTAAATTCCGGCGAGTAGAAATGGTGAAAATGTTACTGTGTTATTTAGGGATCTTAACACTATAAATTGAGTGGTATTTTTTTCCTTCAGACTAGAAAATTGTCCCTGGACTAATAATCTAATAAAATAATTATTTTATACTGAATGCTTTTTATAGCTTAAGGCACAAATGTACTTTTTTCAACGGAAATGTTAAATTTTATGTCAAAGGCGTCTCAACTACATATAACCGCGCCGCAACTAGTGTATTTACCCTACTTTTTAAAACAAAAAATTTCCTTCAAAATATTTTAATTCTATACAAAAACTACAAGGTAGCCACTAAAAAAATTAAAAAATCGTTTACTTATTGCAAGAAAAATTGAGTTTAGTCAACTAATTTAATTAGTTGTTGTAAGCAAATATAAAATGGAAACACAAATGGATTATAACAAATACTTTTCTTGGTATAATCAAATGTTTGTTTCAGACAACAAGAAGATCAACAACTCTACAGTTTTGAACGTTCGAATGAACGAATTTTTTGCTACATTCATATGTTCCAATTTTATAACAAGATATTATGTTTCCTTTTTTTAATAAATTATTTAATTAATAAATATTAAATTTATTTTCTACTTCTTTAGAATACAAGAATTTTGTGAAAACATATAAATTGCGAAAAAATTCGTATATTTCAACATTCAAAACTTTCAAGAGATTCAAAATCTCCTGTAACCCTTTGAAAATCATTACCGTTACTTCTATCCAAAATAAACATCTTATACGTTGAATAACTTTTCTTTTTAATGATACTAAGTTTTACAGTAAATAATATTATTCTAGTCTAATTTTTAAATCGTTCTTATATCAGTATTTACAACTAAATATAGTTAAAACAAAAATTTATTCTTCATTTTAGAAAAAAAAATGCTAAAAATATTACAAACAAATAATTTTTAGAATTCAAACTCAAACTATTTTTTATTGATTAAATTTTTTATAAAAATTACTATCATATCACAAACTACTATTAAAATAAATAGTAAATTATCAATATTCACTGTCGTTTAACTTACTTTAGACTCCTTTTTAGCCTTTTTCGTTTCCGTAGTTTTTACCATGGAATTGTTTAAACTCATTCTTCTTTTATTCGGAAATTTAACCCGCTTTTGACTTTTCTGATGGTCAATATCATCGTTATCCGCTAAAGAACATTTTTAACATAAATAATTATTAAATTTATGTTTTGTTTTTAGAAATATTAGTTTATAAATGTAAAGCAATAAAAAGGGCCATATAACCATGAAAAAAGTGATTCCGCATAAATTAGGTTAATATTTGGGGGGGATAATTTTTCTGTATTATAAAACTTGTCGACCAAATTTTTACAATAGAAGGCAGTAAAAATTTGTTTTTACTTTAAAAACAATTTTTTTGGTTCAATTTTTTTTGCACCACCTCCGTAGTTTTTCGATAAAATATTAATCACCTCAAAAATGAGATATATTTTTCTGAGATGATTAAAAGGCTATATTATATATGTTTTAAAAAAACGAATTTTTGGTAACTTACATGCAAAATTACTTTCGAGTTATAAAAATTACTGTAAATAAGTTTTATAATAGTACAAAATTATTTCCCAAGTATGAACCTAATTCATTCAGAGGCACTTTTTCCATGAATATTCATACGGCCTTTGTTTTACTTAAAACGCAATAAAACATTTTTTCTTTGCATATTATCACGTGTTTATACAATTAAAAAATATTTTACTAAAATTTAAAAATTTGGCATGAGGGTACGTTAAAAAAATTTTTGTAATTTAATTTTACAAATTTTTTAGTTTAATATCTTCTTAAATTAACTAATTTCAAGAACACAACGCTTATTATCAACGATTTAATGAAATAAATTTTTATTCAATCGAACAATTATATTTTTGGTCGAACATTGTTTGTTGAAATTGTTAATAAAAACAAATTGTATACATTTTTTTCAAACGGAAATTGGAAAAAAGTGGTGAATAAAAAATACGTTTTTCTTTTAAATCGTTAATATTTCATAACACAGAGAAAAAATATTTATATTTAATTTTAAAATAGCAAAACTTGAAAAAATCTCAGTGTATAAACTAAAGAACACTACTGTTTTTAGGTCACGGTGAGTTTTTATCAATTTATTATTATGAAAAGTCAAAACAACCATGATTTTTTTAGGAATGTATTCTAGAACAAAAAATAAGATATTTCCAGCAAAAATTAAAATCATCCAACGGTACCTTTTTTTGAAATTTGATTTTTTGTTCAAAATTGCGTAATATCTAGCTTTAAAATATTTGTATGACAATAATTATCAAGATATATATATATATATATTCCCTGAGCACGTGGCCATATATATATAGGTAAAATTTAAAATTACTACTATAATAAATACTACAAAATCATTTTGTTTTCATCAATTAAGTATTTAACATATTAAACATGAAAATATTAATATTTAATCCATTGTACTTACAGCCTAATAAAAGGATGAATCCGTTTAGCAAATTATCTTCTTTCCCTTTGGTCCCCAAACACCACACTTTGTATTTCCTACCACTATTGAAATCCGATTTGTTCTTAGGAACAAAATTTTGTATATTTCCTATCGGAACCACTTTGTCTGTCCCGTTTGAGAATTGTACCCACGCCAAATTTATTAAATTATCCATTTGAATAACATAAAACCCGGCACCACGTTTTACACTGTTATTCCGATTCCCGGTTGCCGCGAGTGACCGTAAGGTTGGGTTTGTCATTCAAGAATTCTTATAAAACCACGTGACTAGAGTTGTGCGCAAACTCAAAATAGATTTAAATTTCAAATTTTATTGTGTTTGTGATGTCACTTATTGTCTCAAATGTATAAAAAAAAATTGTAAATAGAAAAAAAACGAAATTCTCATGTTTCATAAAAACATAATTTGCGTGCAGCGTAGTTTATTATAATTAAGGGCAAAGTTGTAAAAAAGTACCTTCTTGTCAATGCGCAGTTGAAAGAAGCGTAGTGCTTTCAGGTCCGTAGATGAAATTTTTTTGACGGGTGCCCAAGCGTCCCTTTTGTACATCAATTAAGAAATGTTTATAAATGTTTAGAAATCAAAGTTTTCAACTTATATTAGTGTAATTCCAACGCATATTTTATTTTTTGTTACTTAACAAATCATAGAATATATATAGGAAATCTCTCTGTTAAAAATTTTCACAATTTTACGTTCCAATTTTTCATGTTCATTCCACTTGTCATTCGTGTGTTAAAGGCGGTTCCAGAATAGGTTCAAAGGAGGTTCTACAATAGATGCAAAAGGCAAGTTCAAGTCCAAAAAAACCATGAGTGCAAAAGAGATAGATTGTATAGCTATCTCTCTTGTACTCATGGTTTTCTCGAATTTGCACTTGCCTTTTGCACCTATTGTAGAACCTCCTCAAAGGCCAAGTACAAGTTCCAGTCCAAGTGGCAATCTCATGAGTGCGAAGGAGATAGGTAGTCTATCTGTCTCTCTTGCACTCGTGGGATTTGCATTTAGACTTACACTTGTACCCAGTAAAAAAAAAAGAATTAGGAGTAAGCGAAAAGAATTGGTGGTAACTTAAGCTCAATGCGGTTTGGCGAAAAAACCGAATTGGAACGTTACGGTGAATTATTTTTTCTTACCGTCAATTCTTTTCTCTTAAACATTTGAATTGACGTTTGTTTATTCGAGTTTGCATTATAAATGAATAAGAATAAATGTTTCGAAGTCTAAAAAGCCGATTTGGAATAAGAAATATATAATTTTTAAAAAGCAATAAAAGTGAAATGTGATAGATTTACCGACAATTTTACCATGTGAGTACTAATCATATGGTAAATTTATCATATGAACACTACTCACTTGATAAAATCGTCGGTGAATCTGTCACACTTCGCTTTCATTTATTTTTTTTAAATTATATATTTCTTATTCCAAATCGGCTTTTTAGACTTCGAAACATTTATTCTTATTCATTTATAATGCAAACTCGAATAAACAAACGTCAATTCAAATGTTTAAGAGAAAAGAATTGACGGTAAGAAAAAATAATTCACCGTAACGTTCCAATTCGGTTTTTTCGCCAAACCGCATTGAGCTTAAGTTACCACCAATTCTTTTCGCTTACTCCTAATTCTTTTTTTTTTACTGGGTACTTGGCTTTTGCACCTATTGTAGAACCTCCATAAGGCGGTTCCAGAGTAGATGCAAAAAGCAAGTGCAACTACAAGTCCAAATGCAAATCCCATGAGTGCAAGAGAGATAGATAGATTACCTATTTCTTTCGCACTCATGGGATTTGCATTTGTACTTGCACTTGTACTTGACTTTTGCACCTATTCTGGAACCACCTTCAGCATTTCTTCTCCAACACATACAATTTGTATCAACATGCATGAGAAGCATGCATGAAAAGCGTCTGGCATGATCCAACAACGTAGAGGTCTCGCCGAAGTCGGTTCCAAATATTCCCAAACTGGCGCATACTCCAGTTGCTGCCATATTGAATAAATCAGCTGGCTTAACTATGAGTGAGCTCATTGGGTATAGTTTATTGGCGGCAAATTATTTAAACTTTAAAAATAATATTTCTGAACAAATATGTTTAATTTGAAGTTAAAACATTGTAAAATGTTTAAAAAAATAACACAAAAATATTATTTTTAACCAATTAAAAATTTTACAATAATTACCAGTGAAATTTAAAACAATTACAATTTACTTTTCTGACATTTTTTGGAAAATTTAAACCATCCTCTACTATGAAAAATTAAAAAAAAATTTAATTTTTTATTACTTTAATATTTTTCTTATTTTAATTATTCAATTTAATTTTATCTAAAATTAAAAAATAATAATAATTACTTAATTAATTACTAATAATAATAATAAAAAATTAAAAATCTATTTATTTTTTAATAATTATTTTAAAAATTATTATGTGCAACTTTTCTTTAAATATGTTTTATCATGTGATTTGAAAGCGCGCGGTTAAATTGTTCAATATGGACGTACTTCGAGTACGGATTTGATTGGATGACTTTTTTTTGGCTGCGTATGACTAGCGAGACCTGTGTAGGAGGTTCTACAATAGGTGCAAAAGGCAAGTGCAAATTCGAGAAAACCATGAGTGCAAGAGAGATAGGCTGTCTATCTATCTCTCTTGCATTTATGGAATTTGCATTTGGACTTGCACTTGTACTTGGCTTTTGCACCTATTGTAGAAGCTCCTGTAGAACCTCCTTGTAGTTGGATCATGGCGTCTTGAAGCGTTTTGAATGCTTGTGTTTGTGACAAACTGTCGATTACACTTTTTCGGTTGAGTAGAAAATTAACTGTTAGCAAGTGAAATACGTATATTTGTAGGAAATATTGTCTGTGATACTAAAATATATCAAGAGGAACAATAATATTGTAAGTATGTATAATTCATATTTATAAATTAAATGTTTATTTGAATAATAGTAAATGTATTTATGAAATGTTAGGGTTATGTTGGCTTATATCAATTGACTTGGAAAAGTGTGAAAATTTTTAATTATTTGCTACATTAAATTGCTAATTTTAATAGATGTAAATGTACATAAAACTCAGGGGTTGTATGTGGACAAAAAATTTTATTTGAATTGTAGTACTTTATATTACTCTATAATATTGATCGATTTTAAATCGTTAACGGCAAAAAGTATTATAATATTACCACTCCTGTTGAAAGTCTGGACTGGTGTCCTGAAAGGCTAAAAATGTCCCGAATTATACTGTACCTACACATACGTATCATATTTAAAATTGAGCATTTTTTGTTTTATTTATTAATATAGTCAATGTAACGAAAATTTTCTATAGCTGGTTGTTTGATGATATTGACAGTGGTAATACAGTATTAATGACTTTACTTTTTTAACTATTTGGTAACTATTAATAACTAACTATTTTATCTATTTGGTAACTAAAATTTGGTACCTATTGTACCTATTTTGACAATTTGTCATTTTTTGACCATTTATAAAAAAAAATTTTTAAAGAAAACGTGTTTTAAAACTAAAATAAGGATCACAGTTCGTTCCCTTTTCCCTTTTTTCCCTTAATTAAAAATTTCGCCTTTCCCCTAAAATCAGGATTTTTTTATTTTCTCAGTAATTTTATTTATTTTTTTTGTAATAATAAAAATAGTAATTCAAATTTTTTGATAAGTAATTATTTTTCTATAATTTTTAAATAGCGAAAAAGAATAAAACTAGGAAACTGGCTTGACAAAATTAAAATTAACATCATTTGAAACGTTTTAAAATATCAATGGGACATTTGATTTTTAAATCGAACTCCATTGCAAACAATAAACAATGTGAGAAAATGCGTAAGAAATTATTTTTTCTATTTAATAAAAACAAATTACTTTTGATGTTAGCAAATGTAAAAACATTTCTCAAAAATTAAAATAATTTTGCAGTCTTTTTCGTTTTATAACTTTCTTTCTTAAAAAATTTTGCATATACTTGGAATTTAAAAGAGGTCAAAGTTCTTATTATTTATTGATTCTATAATTTATAAAATCTAATTTAATATTAATAAAATCTGATTTTTTTGTTTAAAAGTTAACTTTCAAACTAAAGATTGTAAATAAGTTATAAAAATCTGTTAAAATATTCTTTCATTTTTTAAAAATTTTACAAGGGGAAAGAATGTTCGGTTTTAACCTGAAACGTTTATGCAGAATCAGAAATTTTCACCTTTTTTGAATTTTGTCACCTATTTCGTTAAATTGTCTCTTATTTCACCAATATTTTGAAAATTTTTTATCTTTCTTTTTTATATTTGTTAATTCTGAGCTTCAGTCTATTAAAACTATTAAATATCAATTATTACAATCACTCCAAAAAATTATTTAAAAATTTAATTATTATAAATTTTAATCAATTTTAAATTCAGTTAATTGAAAATCCAATCATTTGGAAACTTAAGAATTCAAATTTAAGTCAATTAAAAAATCAATTATTAAAAATTCTCATCAACTTTGAATTCAATTCTTCAAAATACTAATCAGTTAATGATTCAATTATTTCCTATTTCAATCAATTATCATTTTAATTGTTACATATTCCAAACAAATAAAAGTTTAATTATTCCAAATTTTATTTAATTATAAAATCAATTATTCCACATTACAATCAATTATAAATTCAATTGTTTCAAATTTATTAAAATTAAAAACTAAATTCACTGATTTTAATTAAATAATAATTCAACTATCTAAAATTTAAACAATTTAAATTCAATTATTTCACATTGCAATCAATTATGAATTTAATTATTCCAAATTTTAATAAATAATAAATTCAATTGTTACAGATTTCAAACAAATAAAAGTTCAAATATTCCAAAGTTTTATCAATTATTCTAAATTGAATTATTCTTAATTCCAATCAAATAAAAATTCAACTATTCCCAATTTCAAAATTTAAAATTGAGTTCTAAATTAATCGAAGTTTTGAATAATTTTTGAAATTTTATTTTTCTGTTAGACTTGCTTTTGAAAAAATATTTTATGTTTTTTAATATTGATAATTTTTTTAACTAATAAATTATTTTAATCGTTTTTGTTAATATTTTTTTTTAAACAAACATTTAACGTTTCTTTAACAACACTTTTTTTCTAAATTTAAAAAATCCGTTATTTTTAAAATTACAATTTCTGTTTTCCTGTAAATCAACAATTTTTTGTAACATTTTTTTTCTAAATTAATTTTTTTTATCAATTGTGCGAAAGTTTTGTTTTTAGCACTAAAATGTAATTAAAAATTTTTTAATTCTGCTCATAATTTCCAGCAACTTTTTTAGAAATTTAAAATTCAGAAGAATTTATGACTTTTGGTCCTTAGATGTAAAAGTATTAAATAATTATATTATGAAGTCATATTACACAAATACATTAACGTGGTGTTTTTATTTTTTGTAAATAGAAAATTTTTTTAACAAGTCTATATTTTAACATTTGGAATCTAAAGGCCACAAAAATTTTCAAATTTATTGAAAAAATTACATACGTAATAATAAAAATAATAAATAAAAATAATAAAAAATAATTTTTAATTAAAAATTTTTTTTTAATCACAAATGGCAATAGAAAATGGAAATGGACAAATAATTGTATAAATCGCTCAATTTTTATTATGTGTAAAGTATTTTATTTTAGTTTTTATAGCAATAATTTTGAAAGCATATAAGTGACATACAATGTTTAAAAATTGTTATTAAAACTGTATGGTAATATTAAAATTCGCCATTAATAATTATGTTAATTAAAAAAAAAAAAGAAATTTTAAAGATCAATCAGCTATGCATGTATAATTTTAGAAATTTTGTTTAGTTATGTCTATATAGACATATTTCATGTGATGATAATGTGAAAATATTAATTTGAAAAAATTTAAAAATAAGTACAATTACATTTTTGGGTAGTAATTATTTGTATCTTTAAAAAGTTAGATTAAGATTACACTATAAAAAATTCAGATTAAATAAACTTAAATTATTCTTTCTCTTACCTTTATGCTTGAAAAAGTGAATAGAGTAAAAGTATTCCTCAAATTTTGAGAACATGTTCACTTTATGCAAGCCTTTTGTCTGGTAAAAATCTTAGAACAAGTTACTTTTCTAAATTTAAGATATTTGGATTTGAATTTTTCGTTTTTAACAAAATTACATATAAAATTCGAAATTTGAACAAAAATATCTCAATTTAGGGACAGTAAAAAGTTCGAAAATTTTTAACAGATAAAAGGCTTTCATAAAGAAACATTTTCTAAATAATTTTGAAGAATATTTATACTAAATATAAGTATAGAGGTGAGAGAAATATCTTAAAAAGTAAAAAATTCATTTATTCCTTAGTATTTTAAAAAATTTATCTATAGAGTATTTAAATTAGAATTTTTCGAAAGTTATGAAGGGAAGAACGAGACATTTTCTGTTATATAAAGGAATTGACTTAAATTTTTTAACAAAATCATTTTTATATTACTTGCTTGCGAGGAATTCAATAATCACAATAAAAATTAAATAAAAAATTTTTTTCAACATTTTTCGAAAATCGAAAATTGATAATAACGAAATATTTCAAAACCCAACTATAATTTTTTATGAAATGTGTTTTTTTAATCATAAAAAAATTAACTAATCAAAATTTTTAATTTTTCTAATTTTGGTGCATATATTTTTCTTTATAATAATTCATACTTTTTTTGTAAAAATGGCTTTTTTATATGAAACATTAAAAATTAAAGAAGTAAATAATAAATAATAATTTTTATTATTTTCTAAAACATTTTAAAAAGTTGTCTATTTAAAATTTCAATAATGATTTTAAAAATAACCTATTCTAAGAAAAAAAATGAAATTTTAAATCGAAGAATTTTTTATATTTTTTTTGATCAGTTAATTTTTTGAGATTAAAAAAAACACATTTTCTAAGAAATTACGGATCCTCAAAAATTAGTCAATAAATTTTTTTTATTTTTATGATAATAAATTTCTTGCAAAAGAAAGTATAAACATGATTTTGTCAAAAATTTAAAATTCAATTTATATTAAATCCTTCCTACTATTACTGAAAATGTTTTTTCGGTCTCACTTTAAAAACAAAACCATTTACACATCAAAAATCATCAATAATTTTCATCAAGTTGTTCAAAAATATAATTATATCAATCATTTTTTAATTACAAATTCATTAAAATTCAATTGATCTCTAAAGTTTATTTTTTAATTCTAAATAATTTGTTGACAAAAATTATTTTTATTAAGGAATTGATAAAATTTATTTTATATAGCTAATAAAAATAGATAAAATATTAAAATATTTATTTTATGATAAAATTTCTCCCTTATGTGAATGAGTAAGGAAAACGATTTAAATTCGAATGTTAAAACTGGAGGCAAAATTTACTTGAATATATTTGAATTTGAATATTCATGAACTAATTTAATTTATGAAAATATTTACATTTTTTTTAAATTTGTAAAAAATTAAGTTTAAGGTTAAATTGAAAATCCTTCCGATTTAGTATAGATTAAAATCAAAAAATCATTTCAAGTGGAATTTTCTAAGACCTTTTTTGTCAATTCTAAACCAGAAAATCCCATTAAATTCAAATAATTTTTTAATTTTAATGTAAATTGAGTTCTAAAATTTTTAAGTTTATGTTTTTTTTCATCTTAGATACAGTGTTATATTTACGTGTTTTTTAGACAAAACATGGTCACACTTTTTTGATAATATCAAGAAATCCTTAAGATGTTGTAAGTTCTTTGGATTAAAATTGAAGATTAGGAATACTTTCCATTTAAAATTAAATCATTTAGATTGAAATTTTTTATGATTATAGGGATGTTAATACAGAACCTAAAAAAAGTGTAAAAGTTATATATTTTTTAAAAAAGCCCGGAATTTCAATAATAAATGTTTTTTTTATCAAATAAAAACTGGAAAATTTGTGAAATAATAATTAAATACTTATTTTATTTATTTATTTATTTAGAATTTTATAGGGGTGATAAATTTTATAATAGAGAAACAGTTTTTAAAATCATTTTTTATTTATTTTTTGTCTTATAAGACAAACCTTAACATACTTTTTGATTATTCTGTCAAGAGAGTTGTAACAATTCAGATAAATATATCTGAATAAATTGAAGATTTCACTTTTCATAATTTTCCGGTATAACTTTGACGCTTTTTTTAAGAAAAAAAGTTTAAACGTTATTCAAACTTTTAAGAAAAATTGGAAATGATATTTATTTAAAAATATCTTAATAAAATATTAACAAATTTTTGTAGCAATCCTTGATTAAAAATTTATTATTATTTTTATTAAACTAAACTATTTTATTTTAAGATTAAAAATTATTATGGATAATAATCGTCGACCGAAGAAGTATAAAAGATATTTGCAACCTGGGTCAAGCAAAAGAATTCCTTCTTCTACATGGTACCGAGATATAAAGGAAGCTGAAAAAGAGGTATCTTAATCATGGTCATTAATTTATATATCTATGAATAAAGTTATAATTATTTTATTTAAAAATGAAAATTATTACTTTATCTTTCTATTAGGTCAATGAATCTTCAGTTTCTCATAGTCATCATACTGATGAATCATCAAGCGAAAAAGATGACATGCCTACAGTTGAACAATGCGATTTAGTTGACGATTACATGAAAGACATTGGTTCCAACTTGGAAAATTCAGAAGCTAACGATACTTCATTACATTCAGAAGAAGATCAGTTTGAAGTAAGATTTAAAATTTTTTAATTTAAAAAAATAATAATTATTTTCATTATTCAAGATTTAAATGTTTATAACTGATTTTTTTTTAATTTACGCACATCCATTTGACTTTAAATGGTTTTTCCTATTTTTATTATTTTATTGTAGGTGAACAACTCAGATGATGGTAATCTCGAGAACACGAGTGCCAAAAAAGATAATGAAATTAAGAAAGTAGTGGAATCTTTGTTTGATGAAATTCATGATGAGGAAGAGAACAACGTACCATTTACGGAGGTTAGCTATATTAATTATGTAAATCGTAAGATTTAAATTATTTTGATTTCTGTGATTGTTATTGAGACTTAATTTAATTTTGTTTAAATTTACATTCACTGAAATATCACTATTAGGGTGACAGCGTCAGTGATGAATCAGATTAAGGGGTAACACCACTCTAGAATTTTCAAAAAAAAATTTTTTTTTTTTTTTGTTAAAATGTACTTTAGGATTGTAGAAACAATAGGCGGGTGATCCTATGGCGAAAAAATTTTTTTTAACCCTTTGAGTGTCACTAATGTATCATATAGGCACTGAACAACGCCTTTGAAAAAATCCATATTTTCAAAAAAAAAAAAAAAATTTCAAAATCTGACTACAGATTTGTAATCAGTGACCCCAAAAACTATAGAATTCGTCATGAAAACTTTAAATTTGTTGTACTCCGGAAATTATGAATTTTAGAACATTGTAAAGGTCTGCTGGCCCATTGTGTGTTAGTTCTACTTTAAACGCGTTTTTCTCGAAACCACTTTTTTCGAACTGGGAGGACGGATTACTCGAACACCGTTGCATGGATTGATCTGAAATTTTAACAGTAACTACACAATAACCTTCTTTATGGAACTACGTAGCCGTTTTTTGATTTAATGTAAACTTTTTTTTATAAACAATTTACTGCTTGTTTTTTGGCAAAAAATCGATTTTTTTTCAAAGTGCTACCATTTGTACAAATTTTGATTAAAAAAAAAACCCCTACGTAGTTCCATAGTCAATAGGGTAGAGATTCAGAAAATTCTTGGATTTTTGTTCTAGGTCTTACACCTTCCTAGAAAATCGTCCTCCCGTGTAGGTGTTTTAAAAATTCAAGATTTTTGAGCCGGACTCTATCGCCGCCATTTTATATTAAAATAATAATATTAAATTTATTTTTTATACTTGAATATGTGTTAAGGTAGTATTACACTTTTCAAGCAGTAAAAAACAGGGTTTAGAAAAAATTTTTTTTCTCGCTTCTTAATTTATTTAAAGGAACAAAATTTTTTTTATAACATTATATGGCATTAAAACTTTTATAATAAATAAAATAAAATTTTTTTATTATTCTCTTTGGTCACTAGAGGGCCTTAATCGAGTTTTTCTCGAAACGTTGTTTTTGAAACTGGCGGACAGCATAACTCGAGTTCTAATGAACCAATTTTTTTGAAAAAAATATCATTTTTTTTCGTAATTAAATTCTTTAAGCATCCCCCCTAAATCCAATTATCTATTTCTTTTTGGATTTTAGCTACAATCCAAAAACTAACCAAAAAAGACTTAATTTTTGACATTTTTTTTAAATCGCTGCCATTTCGTTAATTTTCAATATTTTTTATCGGGGTTAGGGGGGATGCTTAATGACATGTCTCAGCTTCAAAACGGTTTTTTGTTTTTTCAGATCCTATGTCCCTGAGAGGCTGTAGCCTGTCCGCCGATTGCCCAAATTTTTTTTTTGCCTTGACTTTAAGGCCCTCTAGTGACCAAAGAGAGATAATAAAAAAATTTTATTTTATTTATTATAAAAGTTTTAATGCCATACAATGTTATAAAAAAAATTTGTTCCTTTAAATAAATTAAGAAGCGAGAAAAAATTTTTTTTCTAAACCTGTTTTTTACTGCTTGAAAAGTGTAATACTACCTTAAATAAACCTATCTGAAGAAAAATCCTATTCCTTTTATCCTACGGCAAATATAAATCGTCAAAGTTAGGCTATTTTTCTTACCGCTAGAGTGGTGTTACCCCTTAAGCCTACAAAGTTTGGTATTTTGACTTTAAAGGTGTACATGGATTTTTTCAGATAAAAAACTAGTATTAGTAGAAAATCCCTCTGCAAGATTTATACTCTCATAAGTTTTATGAACTTATTGGTAAAATTTGTTGAATTTATTCCCTGATATAATTTAAAGATGAAACTTCTTTTAATTAGCAACATGAAAAAGGTAGGAGAAAATAATAGGTTGCCTAACAAAATATGGTCTTGAAAATTGGTTACCACCCTCATAGCAACCGGATATTCCTGGATATCCTACGGACGTCCTATTCATATCCGGAAATTAGGATATCTCTAGGATTCCCTACTGGAAAAACTTACATGGGTTCCTTTATAGGAATTTATATGAGATCCTACGTTAAAAAATTTTGGTTACACTCCTACATAGGTTCCTTAATATGAATTCACATATGATCCTACGTAGGATCCTATAAAGTTTCGGAAAAAATTTTGTTTACACTCCTACATAGGTTCCTTAATAGGAATTCATATATGATCCTACGTAGGATCCTATAAACTTTTGGAAAAAAGTTTTATTTGCACTCCTACATATGTTCCTTTATAGGAATTCATATATGATTCTACGTAGGATCCTATAAAGTTTTGGAAAAAAGTTTTGTTTTTACTCCTACATAGGTTTCTTTATAGGAATTCATATATGATCCTACGCAGGATCCTATAAAGATTTCAGAAAAAATTTTGTTTGCACTACTAGGGGAGACTGGGGCGATTTGATACAATTTTGAGAAAATCGATTACAGAGACCAGAGTTTAACATTTAGTTTTTTGGGAATGTGGTAAAATCATAGCTATATTATCTGGTTTTGAAAAGGCATAATTCTTTTACCGCTATATATAATATTTAATTAACTAGAAGCATTTGAGTGTAGCGTGTAAATTGTATCAAGTCTTCTTATGCCCGAGTGAACTGATACATCACCAAGAACCATCTATAACATTTGTAAATTAAAGGCAAATAATTTTTTATAACTATTTTTATTAATTATTCGTAATTTTCAGTAAAACATGATGTTATTAAAATTCAAGCCCTTAATTATTAGGTATATACGTACCTAATAATCTATATTAAAAAATTCTAGCAATTCTTCATAATTGAGACAAATAAAATACAAATTTTGTTTTTCTATGATGCAAAAATTAGATTAAAATAAAAATCTAAAAAAAAGATGTCTGATGAATTTTAGCCAAAATACATGCGTTTTCATCATCACTTGTATCAAATCTCCCCTTAGGTACAGTTTTTTACAATTTAGAACTTTATTAAAAAACTACACACTATAAATAAATAACCAAAGCATATTTTTAAAGCTAAATCCTAATAGAATTGATCTCCAAAAGTGCAATTTGTAAACTATAAAGGTTTATAAATTATTCACAAAACACTAATGAGAAAATATTTAGTTTTGACCTCAAAAATCTAATGTACGCATTTTTTCACCAGTAAAGCTCGCATAGAATTTTTAACGATATTGTAGCATGTCCGCACATAAAAACTAAACATTTTTCCCTTTGGGACCCCATCTCTAAATTTAAACGTATAAGAAATAATCCATTTGTATCATATCTCCCGTGTATCATATCTCCCCAGTCACCCCTACATATGGGCGATTCCACGTCAGATTTCAGTTCACATTTTTAATTCGGTCGAAACTATTTTTTTTCCATTCCTTACTGAAAAAAAATGAATACGTATTTTTTTATTTTTTTTATAAGTGGACAAATTTTTGAGTTATGAATATTCAAATTTTTGGCTTTTTAAAAGTAGACCTATTTTCAGTGGCTTGTAATTCTGAAATTATCCAGTTTAGACAAAATTTGCCAAGAGAGGAAAAGTTTCAGTTTTTTCTCGACTTTTTAGTAGTGTCTACGAAAAAAATAGTTCGGTAATTTTTATTTAAAAAATAACAATTTTTTATAAACAAATTAATTTTTTTCAAATTGGACTAAATTTTTTCAAATTTTTTTTTTTCATTACTTACTTAGAAATGGTAAAAATAGTTTCCAAAAAATTTTGGAGTGGGCCTGATTCAAATAATATGTTTAAATAACTTGTAATAAAAAAAATTTTGTTTTTTAAATCTTTTTTTTTTTATTTTTCGAATAAAAAAGTTTTTTCGGTCGCTAGGATCTTTCATTTTACACATATAAAAGCAAATTAGAATAAATTTTAATTCGAAAAACAAAAAAAATCAATAAAAAAAATTTTTTTTAATGAAATTATTTAAACAAATATTTTTATCAGACCCACTCTAAAACTTTTCGCTAACTATTTTTTTTACTGTTTTGAAGTATGTAATAAAAAAAAATTCTTAAAAAGTGGCAAAAATTAAAAAAAGGTTAATTTGTTTATAAAAAAATTATTATTTTTTAATAAAAAATTGCCAAAATATTTTTTTTGTCTCTAGGATCGTTCACTTTACTCATAAAAAAGCAAACGAAAATAAATTTTCATTTAAAAAATAAAAAAAAGAGATTAAGAAAAAAAATTTTTTTTAAACAAGTTATTTAAACATATTATTTGCATCAGGTCCACTTCCAAACTTTTTGGAAACTATTTTTACCATTTCTAAGTAAGTAATGAAAAAAAAAATTTGAAAAAAATTTAGTCCAAATTGAAAAAAAATTGGTATTCTTTAAGTAGAAATTACCGAAATATTTTTTTCGTAAACACTATTAAAAAGTCGAGAAAAAACTGAAACTTTTCCTCTTTTGGCAAATTTTGTCTAAACTCGATAATTTCAGAGTTACAAGCCATTGAAAATAGGTCTACTTCTAAAAAACCAAAATTTTGAATATTCATAACTCAAAAATTTGTCCACTTATACAAAAACAAAAAAATACGTATTCATTTTTCTTCAGTAAGGAATGGAAAAAAATAGTTTTTTTTATAAAAATTTTATAGGATCCTACGTAGGATCATATATGAATTCTTATTAAGGAACCTATGTAGGAGTGCAAACAAAATATTTTCTGAAATCTTTATAGGATCCTACGTAGGATCATATATGAATTTCTATAAAGGAACCTAAGTAGGAGTATAACCAAAATTTTAAAAAAATTTTATGGGATCCTACGTAGGATCTCATATAATTTCCTATAAAGGAACCTATGTAGGAGTATAAACAAAATTTTTTCAAAACTTTATAGGATCCTACGTAGGATATCATATGAATTCCTATAGTTTATCCTTATAGGAATGCACATGAGATCCTATGTAGGATCTTATATTCCAAACTAAATCGTTTCTATAGGAGACCTATAGGAATCCATAAGGAATCCTATAGGATTACTCCTATGGGATTTTTCTTCATGGGAACCTACATAGGTTCCTATAAAAAATCCTATAAGAATTTATATGGAATCCTGGTAGGATTTTATATAGGGACCCATGTAAGTTTTTCCAGTAGGGGATGTCCTCAGGATATCTTCGGATATCTTGACTTTCGGATATCCATAGGACGTCCGTATGATATCCTGAATATCCGGTTGCTGTTGGGGCACATATTAAAATTGCAAAATTAATTTGAAAAACAGAAAACTCCGTAACTAAATAACACTTTGTTTATTTCTTTTTATAGCAACGATCTATAAACGATTTTGAGTTAAAAATAATATTTGATATTAAATTAATTAAAAATCTTGCAATATATTTACTGGACCATATTTCGTTAGTCAACCTATTATTTTCTTCTTCTTCCTTTTTTTAGGTTATGACAAATAAAAAGAGTTTTATTCTCAAAACTTGTCAAAAAGAAAATTTAATAAATTTAATATTTTTATTATCAATAAAATAGAACAGAAAAAGTAAGGCACCCTCAGGGTTTTGAAAACAGAAAAACAATCTTTCAAATTAAAAAAATTTATTCTTAAAACATATGCGAGTATAAAACTTGCAGTGAGATCTCGGACTAGTACTTTTTAGCGCCATTGCTTACAGATAAAATTTTAGTTGAAATTTTAAAAATAATTTGCATTTTTTACAATGAAATTTACAAGCCTGCTACAGGTCTTAGAAAACCTAGAAAACCTGGAAAAGTCCAGGATTTCTTAAAAAAATTCTAGAAAATCTAGAAATACAATAAAATTTTAATAGGATTAATTGGGGTATATATAAAGGGATATTTTATTTATTTTTCACCAAAGCTTAATTTTTTTTGGTTAAAAGGTAAAACTGATGGTTTTCTTTTGCATGAACTTGTAACTTCACTTCCCTAGAAAAATTTTATGGGATACAAAAAAATATTGATGAACTTAAATCGCATAAAACTGACTGCTTACATTTACCTCGAGATTTTAAAAATTTCCTAAAATTTGGGGTAAATGTAATCACCACTCTATAGTTAAAGGAGGTTAAAAAATTGATCTCAAGTGTACTACTGTATTTAGGGATAGAAAAATTGATAAAACATTCGTGGTAGTTGTATAATATTTCAACCAGTTGATTGATATGCATCATATAAAATCAAAAGTCAACCATGCCAAAATTAGTATAATGTAAAATCTTGAATGACTTCAACAAATTTTACTGGGTTTTCATTGAACTTGGTAAAAGATGTTTTTGGAGTTGCTGAATAAGAATTCGAAATCGGTTTTTTAAAATCCAAAGTTTTGGATCCAATATGGTGGACAAAAAAATAAAAAATCATGATTTTTAATGTTTTTGTCCGCCACATTTGATCCGAAATTTTAAGTTTTGCAACGTTGACATCATATTCGTAATCAGTGGCCTCAAAAATCCCAAAGATTTTTATGCAAATCTGACGCATTTTGAATATTTCCAGTCATATTGAAAAACGATATATTGTATTAATATTAATCATACTGTAACAAAAAGGGTTAAACAAACTTTCTTTAATTTTTTTTTAACACTGGGAAAATAGTTTAGTTATCAAATAGAAGCAAATTTGTTCAATTATATTTTTTAAACTGTAGTTGAAGTTCTGTTTACATTTACTCCAAGTTTTTAAATTCTCGGGGTAAATGTGAACAGTTAATTATTTATTATCGAAATTGGAAAATATCAAAAATCAAAGTCACTTTATATTATAGTATTAAAAAGGAATAATTATAAACTTTGGTTTGAATTTTGAGTTTATTTTTATGCAAATGCGAGACTACAAAATACTGAAAGATTAAAATTTTGATTTAAAATTTTTTATGCATTAATCGATAAATTGGAGTATTGAATTGTCAATTGTCAAAATAAAAAATTGTCAATGCTTAGAACCTCTTTTAAGTGACTTGAGGTTAAAATATTGTCGTCGTACTTATTTTTCAATTTGTTAATTTTGTTGAAACATCTACTGTTTATATTTACCCCTTGTTTACATCTACACAAATGATAATATTTTTTTTTCGCCATTGACATGAAAAAGTGTCTTTTTTGTGCCTGTTTTGGGCAGATAAAGTAGCACTTTTTAAGGCAGTTTGGGCCAACTGCCTAAAAAAGACTTTTTTAGGCAGCAAACTGCCGTATAAAGTCTTTTTTAGGCAGTAAACTGCCCTATAAAGTCTTTTTTAGGCAGTTGTTAATTTTTGCATAATTTTTTTTTTTGCTTTTATTTTATTTATCAATTTTTATTATTTTTTTTCTTTAAAATTGTTTCACTTTTTCATAACAATGGCGAAAAAAATAGCGTATGTGGCTCGCACGTAGTAATTTTTAGGTTCGGATGATTTCAATACTCGCTGTCTGTGCGACTTCGGTTCGACTCGGCTCGCTTTCGGCTCGACTCGACTCGCCTTCGGCTCGTCTTCATCTCACCTACAGCTCGCCTTCGTCTCACCTACGTCGCACTAACGACAGCTCGTACTGAAAATTACATCCTCACCTAAAAAGTACTACTTTACGTGCTTGCCACATAATATACTATTAAATTTGCTCAAGCAAAAACTTGAACATATTCGACCATTTATACAATCGTAGAATATAGTATTATTTGGATGTTTTTAACGTAAACTAAATTAAATTTTAGGCTTTTACAATAATTTTTTGCTTCTGCCAGATTTTTCTCAAATTCCATTTGTCATTTTCTATCTTTTACAAAAATTTGAATGACTTCAAAAATATCTAACTTTTCCTATGTTTTTAGACTTATCAATATAGAATCAAAATTAATTTATTAATGAGTAATTTTTTTCTGAAACAATGCAAGCTGTCAAAATTGTACCAAATAAAATAAAAAAAATTTGAAACATTTTTTAAACATAAGTACAGGAAAATATAGAAAACTTGTTACAATTTTGATTTTTGTGATAAAATTAATTTTTGACTATCCATTTTTCAAGAAAAAATTATATATTTTATGGTTATACAAGAAATAATAATAATACAAAAAACGGCTCTTTAATTTTCCAGAGTGATATGGAAGACGATTTTTTCATGTCATCTGATGACACTTCAATTAGAGAAGATTCTGAAAATGACGATCAATTATATAAAAATTGCTTCTCATCAATAGAGGATATAGTCAAAAATAATACTGTGAAGAATCCTATACAAACACCAGTAGATGTAACCCCAGGAGAAATAATATTGATGATTTTAAAGTACGCGATTACGCATGCCTTATCGTTAATAGAAATAACCGACTTATTCAAATTAATAAATTGTATCTTTTCCTTCGATATTTTGCCAAATACAAAATATTTAATCGATAAATTATTTTATGAAAAAAATCGTACGGAACTTCATGCAACATGTACAAACTGTACCGCGTATATTGGTAAATATAATCGAAAAATGAAGTTTGTGCAGTGTTCAGTATGTAAAACACAAATTAATACTAAAGATTATAAGTATAAAGACTTTTTCGTCACAATGGATCCTTTTTCACATATTTCTAAACTAATTGAAAGTAACAGCTCTTATTATAAGTATGTAGTTAATGATAGAGTTTATGAAAAAGGATTTATTCGTGACATTTATGATGGCAAATTATATCGCGATTTTGTTAAAAATTTAAGTGAAGATGACAGATGCAAATATGCTACTACAACTTTTAATACAGACGGAGCACCCTTATTTACTAGTTCAGCATATTCGATTTGGCCTATTTATTTAATGGTGAATGAGCTTCCGTTTGACGTAAGAACAAAAAATTTAATCCTAGTTGGCCTTTGGTTTGGGAAAGACAAACCTGATATGAATGTCTTTCTTAAACCATTTGTTGAAAAAATGAACAGTTTGTCAACAGCAGGTGTTAAATGCAATTTAGAAGGAGAAGAAGTTAGTATTAAAATTTTTACACAACTTGCATGTGTTGATTCAGTAGCTCGCGCTCCATTGATGGGATTTGTGCAATTTAATGGATCTTATGGATGTCCACAGTGTCTTCATCCTGGAGAATGGGTTCCAAATGAAAGTAAAAATGAAAAGAAAAAACGTTCTGGATGTATTAAATATGTTTTGCGAAAGAAAATACCTGTAAAAAGAGACAACGAAAAAACTATTGCGCACATGAAAAAGGCAGTTAAATTAGGAAAGCCTGTTTGTGGAGTGAAAAACTCGTCACAATTAATTAATTTACAGTTTTTTAACTTTATCAAAGGATGTGTATTTGATAGTATGCACTGCATTCCCGGAGTTGCAAAACTGTTTGCTACAGTGTGGTTCGGCAATAACGCGAAAAGCGGCATAATTCCCAAAAGTGAGATTGAAACAATTGATAAAGCCATGAAAACCATTAAAGTTCCACATCAAGTCTGCAGACTTACACGTCCTTTCTCCGAAAGAGCTTTTTGGAAAGCCAGAGAGTGGGAAAATTGGGTCCTATTTTACAGTTGTCCAATTTTACAGAACATATTGCCTGATGATCTTTTTAGGCACTGGACTCTATTTGTTGACGCCATTTATAATTTAATGAAGGATGAAATTGCCACTCGCGAAATAGACAGAGCCGATTCGCTATTACATGAATTTGTAGGACAAACACAAACATTATACTGTAAGGCATGTATGACTTTTAATATTCATATTCTTCTCCATTTAGCTCAAAGCGTTTACGATTGGGGCCCACTTTGGGCACATAATGCATTTGCCTTTGAATCGGGTAATGGGGAATTATTAAAAGTCATACATGCTGCTAAAGGAATTCATCACCAAATTTGTAGACAAATCAGTTTAAAATATTGCATGTTGTTCCTCAAAGAAAATTTATATCCGAACTGTTCCTTTAAAGTCAAAGATTATTATAATCACATTGGTACTGTACATGTCAAAAAGTCTTTACAAATGAATGACATACGATATTTTGGGTCAGCATGTTCTGTAAAAGAACAATGGATAAACAGTTTATGTATTTCCGAAAATGCAGTTTCTTATAAGAAAATTGTAAAAAATAGTTGTTTATATATGTCTGCAGAAAAAAGTAACGAAAGATCTGATAACACTTTTGCAATATTGCATAGTGGTATTTATGTAAAACTAATCAACTTTATAGTTGATCATATTACAAGCAATGAATACGTTGTAGTAAAAAAAATTATCACAGTAAATTTTATTGACGAAAATTGTAAAATGTTACAAAAGATTGTAAAAATTGACAGTGAAAACTCGGTCTTTGCAACGGAAGAAATTTCAAAAGTTTGTGTGCACATAAAACTTGATAACGATTGTGAGTATTTATGTGTTGTTCCGAACTTGTACCACTATTAATGTTAATTTCAGTGGACAAACGTGATTTTTACTTACAAAAATGAGCCTTTTTCAATAACTTTTAAAAAACTTTTTAAGCTTTCTGTAACATATTTTTTATCTAAAATCACGTTTATTGACCTTTATTTTTATTAATAGTTATTTTAAAATATTAAAAACTCAAGTAAAATAAGCGATCTTATAGAATTGAAAAAATTATGTAAAACAATTTAAAAATCTTTTTGAAATATCATGTTAAAAAATAAAATTAATAAAAAACGATTTCTTGAAAATGATAACCAGTATTACCCTCTTAATTTTTTATTTACTTTTTTTACATTTAATTATGTATTTAAAGATTTAATTTTGAAGACATTTTTTATGTTGAACACTTTTCTAAAATCAAAATTTGTACAAATACATGACCAACAAAACAAAAATAATAATCTAATTCTCTTTTAAATTAATAGTTTAGATTTAAAATTGCAGGTATTTTGTAGGGTTTTCAAGTCCAATTTTAGAAAATCCATGTAGAATTTAAAATTTAATTTTTAGATTATATAAATTATTTAGAAATTTTGTAAACTAGAAAAATGTAGAAATCTTAAAAGAATTACGATTTTCAGGTGTTTTTAGAAACTTTTGAAAATTTTGCGTGAAAAAATATTAAATAATATTTTTTTTAATTAAAAAAAAAGAAAATCGGAATTGACATAGTTTCCTACATAGTAAACTATATCGTAAACTATATCGTTGCCTGTCCCATTTTCCAACATAGCTTTCTATATAGTTAACTATATAGCTTCATATATAGCTTCCTATATAGGAAACTATATGGGAAACTATATAGTTTCCCATATAGTTTCCTATATAGGTTTCGATATCGGAATTTTCGATAGGGTTATTAATAAAATTTTACAGAAGGCAAAAATGAAAAATAGTTTCTGTTCTAGTATTCATAACAAACAATTATAAATAATAAAATGAATTTTTAGCTTCTTTTTCTTCAAATACGAGACAAAATACTGAAAGAGTGTCATCTTTGATTTTCAATCTTTTTTGCAATACTCGTTATCTTTGTTTATGCTGTTGCTAATTAACAAACGAAAAATGGGATAATACTTAGAATCTCTTGAAGAGGATCTGAGGTAAAAATTCTCATATCGAACTTATTTTTAAAAATTTTAATTAAGCTGAAATAATTAGCGTTCGGATTTACCCCCCGTTCGGATTTACCCCGGCTGACCCTAATTTAAATTATTTTTTTAACAATAATTTATTCCTTTTGGCACGCAATCGACTTATTAGTTTAAGTAAACAAATAAAAGAAAATAATTTTTTTGTAAATGTTATTTTGAATATTAAACTGGACCGAAACTAGGTCTTAGGTGGACGGCAACTGGGACATCCACTGTAGGTAACATTAAAATTGATACATTTTGCTAATTTAAGATATTATGATCTTTACAAATTGTTCTGCCACTGTATTGAAGTTAAAAATATTATTATTTTAGAATTTTTAATTTTAAAAACATTTAAACCTAACCTAGATGATTTCTAATTTATATTTTTTCGTAAGAAAATATTGCCAAAAAACTTTAAGATTGAATGCCGAAAATGGCCGGTATAGTGCTGGTGCTCCGTTTAGATGTATGAATGCGTCAACGTTCATAAAAGGACAATTTTGACCTAACAAATATCAATTATTAATCACATTTTTGTAACAATATTAAATTGTTTGTGTGTATATGTGAAAATATTAATCTATTTATGACAATGTCTGATGATGAGAGACAAGAAAGCCATGAGGCCCATGCGGTAAGTTAAATATATCTATATATACGCTGCGTATATGTAAACAATACGAAATTTCATTTTGTAAATTCAAACAAATTAAATTAACAACAAGAGACATCTCTCTTTATATTATTTAAAAAGTGATTTGTTAAAATATGTGAAAGATATATTATAATAACATAACCTCTAAAAAATACCGCAATTTCCGAAACATCAAGAAAAACTATTTCATAATCAGATTCTATAAGACTGTAATTTCATTTAAGAGGATTTAATATAAATTTAATAAAAATTTAATAAATTTTTATAGTTAGAAAGAAATTAATTGATATGTGACAGTTGCGATTATTAAGTCATTTATCTATTTATATCGTCACCAATATTAAACGTCTTTATTTATAAATTTTATTTGAATCTATCAAACTATTACAAGGTCAAAAACAGTAACTTAAATATGCGACTGAAATTAAAGCTGATAATAATCACAATTTCTTATTATTATTAAAACTTTATTTATAATCCAAAATTCTACAAAAAATTCATTTAATTGATTTCTTTTAAATTTGAATTTATAAATGTTTTTTTAAATGGATTTATTATATAGAGTAATATTAATTCCTTTATTTTTATGATTTTAAATAAACTTACGACTTGAAAATTGTAAAAACAAATATTTCTTTCTCTTCATTTACTAAAATAAGACGAAATTTTGAAAATAATAAAATATAATGGTAAAGAATATTTTAATTTTTCAATTATATGTTAAGGAAAAATTAACTGTTCATTTTTTTTACTACTTTTCCGGTATCTTGGAATTTTTTTTTTCATTTTACATGCTTCAGACAAAAGTTGTAGATCTCATAAAAATACATTTTTTATGTATTATGCTTTTTGCCAAAAAACTAATAATAATGTAGAAATTTGTCATTTTAATGGTGGTTTAAACATTTTTGGCATTTTTTGAGAAAACGAATAAGTTTTAACAAAAATAGTGTAATACATAAAAAATGTATTTTTATGAGATGTGCAACTTTTGTTTAAAGCATTTTTTAAAATTTTGCTTATATTATGAGATGAAAGCAAAAAACCATTAAATTATGGTATTTTTCATGGTTTTCACCATAAAAATCAAGTGTTCCGTCATTGTGACTATGATTTTTATAATCAGCGCATAAAAATACATAAGAATGTGTAGTACTTTATAATCTGAAGTTTGCATGAGAAAATACTCAATTTTGATAATTTAAAAAAATCCTGAAAAAATAGTAAAAATCATTTACCCACGACGGGATTAGGCTTAAAATTTGCGTAAAAAGAATCATTTTTGTTTAAAAATTATTTTAAAAAAATCGAAGGATACAATCAATTTTGAAAATAAGATTTTAACAAATAAATTACAAAAAAAGTGGTAAATAATTTTTCGATAATTTTTTGCGTCAAATTTTTAAAAATTCCATAAAAAAACTGAAATTTTTCATATAGGTAACATTAAAATTGATCCATTTTTGTAGAAGTTATGAGCAATCAAAAAAATGTTTTTCTTAAAAATGGTAAATTTTGAAAAATTCATATCTCTTAAACGGCTACATAAAAAAATTTGAAAAAAATCATGGACCTCTTTTTCATGGAGTATAAAAAGGTAAAAAAATTTGAGCCAATTTAAAAATGTCAATTTGGCGTAGAATGTCTCATATATAAGTGATTCCACGTCAAATTCCATTACACATTTTAAATGCTGTCAAAAAAATATTCGAAATTTTGATTTTTTTAAAGCAGACATATTTTCAATTACCTATAACATAAAAATTATTGATTTTAGAAAAACTTTTCTAAGAGAAAAAAGTTTGGTATTTCCTTAATTTTTAAATAAATTTCATGAAAAAATTTTTTTTTGAATTTCTGTTTAAAACAACATAATTTTTTATAAACAAATTCATTTTTTTTTAAATTGGACAATTGTTTATCATTTTTTAAAATTAATTCTAGAAAAGAGTGCATATAATTTTAGATTAGGTCTGATAAATCTTATTGTTTGAATAATTTGTTTATAAAAAAATATGTTTATTATTTATTTTACGCTATATTATAATAAGACTAATGCAGAATTCCAGTGACAAAACACATTTTTGTCCAAAACAATAAAAATGAAAATAAAAAGACATTTTTTAAAATTTACATTTAAAAAGAACAATTTCTTTTTTTTCAATTTAAAACCTTTTTTTAAAATATTTTTATTGATTTTTTATTTTCTGGGAATGGTAAAAATAGTTTTCAAACAGTTTTGGAGTAGGCTTTATAAAATTTCATGTTTAAATAATTATTTTATAAAAAAAATATTTTTAAAAAATATATTTCTGTAATTCCCTATTAGAAAATCAAAATTATTTAAAATTATTTAAATTTTGCAAAATAAATTTTGATTAGAAAAATAGAAAAAGGAACGGAAAAAACCCAAATTGGAAAAAAATGAATTATTTATAAAAAATAGGATTTTTTCATTAAAAAATCAAAATATTTTTCTTAACTTTATTTTAAAATCGAGGAAAAAACAAAATTTTTTTTGTCTTCCAGAAATTTTTCTAAAATAAATAATTTTCGAGTTAAAGGTAATTAAAAATATATCTGCTATAAAAATATCAAAATTTCGAAAATTCATAACTCGAAAATTTTTCTACAAAAAATAAGAGAATTCGTGAACCTTTTCTTTTTAAAAAACGGAAAAAAATGTTTGCCAGAAATTAAAATGTAAACTAAAATCCGACGTCGTAGTATCGCACATATGTATCTCTTTAGTTATAAAAGAAATACTTAAAATATCAACCTACCCCTTCATAATCACTTATGTAATTTTCTTGTTCTGTAAAATTTGGCTTATTAGAATCCACGTCCGATAAGCAATGCATTTGATCCTGTAAATTCGTTTCTACCTTTGTATGAGCAAGGTCTTCCTGTTCTAATAAATCCATTTTTTCTTCATTACCCGTAGTTTGATCGTACAGTACTGACAAAGAATTTGTATTTTCAGATGAAATTTCCATTATCTCATCAGTGTTATTTTCTTTCTCATAAGTAATTTGGTTAAATGACTGTCGTTCCTAGTACAAGAAAATTTTAATTTTTATAGTGTACATAAATTTTGTTTCAATTTGGGGGTTATGCTTAGTTATCAAAAAAAATAGCGAATATTTAACCTTTTTTTCATTAAAAAATTTTTATATAAAATTTTAGTTAGAAATTCATATAATTAAGTTGTTTCAACAAATTTAACAATCACTATAAAATATCATTCAAAATTGAGAGAAGCCATTGGGCAAATATTTTATTTAGATATTTTTAAAAATTCGTTATTTTAAATATTTTACAAAAATTTGAATAACTTTTAAAATAATGAACGCTTTTTAATATTCTTTGGCTTATATTAAAACTCATTTTCTACAGAGTGCGAATTACTTATAAGCATAACAAGCAATTTTTTCTTAGAAAATGCAGGTCGTTAAAGTTGAACCAAAAAATTTGAAATAATTTTTTTGTACTAAAAACCATTCTAGAAAATATATAAAACATAATGTGCTATAGATTTTTGAAGGGAATTGAACAAAAAAATATATGTTTGAATTTAAAAAATTATTTTTAAGTTAATGAAATTATTTAAAATTTTTCGAATTACTTTGGTCCGAATTTGGCGACCTACATTTTCTAAGAAAAATTCTCATTCTCATTTTGTAGAAAATGACCTTTGCAATAAAGAGAATAATATTAAAAAGCGTTCATTATTTTAAAAGTTACTCAAATTTTTGTAAGACATTGAAAATGACCACTATTTACAAATATCTAAACAAAATATTGGAGAAATGACTTCTATAAGAACTTCTTCTTTTAAAAATTTGATCATACCCTTTAATTTTTATACCAATATAGCAATCTCATTTGAAAAATTTTAATTACGACACAACTAAAAAATTTTAAAATATGATAATGTGAAAAAATGTTGTAAAGCCTTGAAAATTTGTTAGCAGTTTAATTTTTGTATATAAGCCTAAAACGTTGAAAAAAAAATTGAAGGAAGGTAGAAATTACAGCTCATGTATAATAACAGTTACAACTTACTGGATTTCGATGCATTTTTTGGTACCGATACCACGTAGAGGATGGAATCTCATTTCTTGAACCGTCTGTAACGTAATTTTTGTATGTTCCATATCTGTCCTTGTCAGTAACTGGTAACTGTAATGTTTATAATTTTTCCAAGATAATAATTTATTAAAATTTGTACTCCAAAAGTCTTGTAAATATAGAGTTTTTAAAGGAATTGAAAATATATTTTCCAGTGGGCAACAAACCATCAATGTTCGTAAAACGTTACAAAAAAGTTTTTAGAACGTTTCATGTCTGTCAAATAACATTCCAAAAATGTTCCATGTTTGTAAAACGTTTCAAAAAGATTGAAACGTTTTTCGAACATTATTTGGCAGACATGATAAACGTTCTAAAACGTTTTAGGAACGTTTTACGATGGTTTTTACCCACTGGACAAAAATTGTATTTGTTAAAACGACTTGTGTTTTCAATGTATAAATAGCCTTAATTTAATACTTTTTGAAATTTTTCCCAAACATCAATATAATTTGTTACAAATAATCAAACTGTAAAATATAGTTATAATGGAAAAAAAAAATTCCAAGATACCGGAAAAGTAGTAAAAAAAATGAACAGTTAATTTTTCCTTAACATATAATTGAAAAATTAAAATATTCTTTACCATTATATTTTATTATTTTCAAAATTTCGTCTTATTTTAGTAAATGAAGAGAAAGAAATATTTGTTTTTACAATTTTCAAGTCGTAAGTTTATTTAAAATCATAAAAATAAAGGAATTAATATTACTCTATATAATAAATCCATTTAAAAAAACATTTATAAATTCAAATTTAAAAGAAATCAATTAAATGAATTTTTTGTAGAATTTTGGATTATAAATAAAGTTTTAATAATAATAAGAAATTGTGATTATTATCAGCTTTAATTTCAGTCGCATATTTAAGTTACTGTTTTTGACCTTGTAATAGTTTGATAGATTCAAATAAAATTTATAAATAAAGACGTTTAATATTGGTGACGATATAAATAGATAAATGACTTAATAATCGCAACTGTCACATATCAATTAATTTCTTTCTAACTATAAAAATTTATTAAATTTTTATTAAATTTATATTAAATCCTCTTAAATGAAATTACAGTCTTATAGAATCTGATTATGAAATAGTTTTTCTTGATGTTTCGGAAATTGCGGTATTTTTTAGAGGTTATGTTATTATAATATATCTTTCACATATTTTAACAAATCACTTTTTAAATAATATAAAGAGAGATGTCTCTTGTTGTTAATTTAATTTGTTTGAATTTACAAAATGAAATTTCGTATTGTTTACATATACGCAGCGTATATATAGATATATTTAACTTACCGCATGGGCCTCATGGCTTTCTTGTCTCTCATCATCAGACATTGTCATAAATAGATTAATATTTTCACATATACACACAAACAATTTAATATTGTTACAAAAATGTGATTAATAATTGATATTTGTTAGGTCAAAATTGTCCTTTTATGAACGTTGACGCATTCATACATCTAAACGGAGCACCAGCACTATACCGGCCATTTTCGGCATTCAATCTTAAAGTTTTTTGGCAATATTTTCTTACGAAAAAATATAAATTAGAAATCATCTAGGTTAGGTTTAAATGTTTTTAAAATTAAAAATTCTAAAATAATAATATTTTTAACTTCAATACAGTGGCAGAACAATTTGTAAAGATCATAATATCTTAAATTAGCAAAATGTATCAATTTTAATGTTACCTACAGTGGATGTCCCAGTTGCCGTCCACCTAAGACCTAGTTTCGGTCCAGTTTAATATTCAAAATAACATTTACAAAAAAATTATTTTCTTTTATTTGTTTACTTAAACTAATAAGTCGATTGCGTGCCAAAAGGAATAAATTATTGTTAAAAAAATAATTTAAATTAGGGTCAGCCGGGGTAAATCCGAACGGGGGGTAAATCCGAACGCTAATTATTTCAGCTTAATTAAAATTTTTAAAAATAAGTTCGATATGAGAATTTTTACCTCAGATCCTCTTCAAGAGATTCTAAGTATTATCCCATTTTTCGTTTGTTAATTAGCAACAGCATAAACAAAGATAACGAGTATTGCAAAAAAGATTGAAAATCAAAGATGACACTCTTTCAGTATTTTGTCTCGTATTTGAAGAAAAAGAAGCTAAAAATTCATTTTATTATTTATAATTGTTTGTTATGAATACTAGAACAGAAACTATTTTTCATTTTTGCCTTCTGTAAAATTTTATTAATAATATCAGACCGTTCGTATTTACCCAGGAAAATTGGAAAACCGGGGTAAATCCGAACGGTATTTTCAATCATTTTTTTTACATCAGAGCCACACAAAATTGTTTTTATTTCATTAGGGGAGGGTGGGGCAAGGATAGTTAGTGGCTCTAATACAGAAACGGCTCGTCAAAAAAACGGGTCATTTATCATGTACACTCGTCTTAACACCAAAAGACGACAGTAAAAATTTGAGCTTGCGGGGACACTATTTGTAGAAGCTACGTGCCCATTTGTGTTAAATCTCAGTTTTGCTAAAATATTTTCACCTTATTTTTATTATTCAATCTTATTTTTGCGGATATAATTTATTAAATATGTTTGGTTGCGTAAATGTTTTCTGGTATAAAATTTTGTGCTGAAAACGAATATCATATTGCTTTTTTAAAAAAAAAATTTTTTTGTACTAAAAATTTGTGATAATTCGAAAAAAGCGCTCACGGGGCAAAACTAGTTAGTGCCTTGTTGTAATACTTATGACAAGGTAATGTCTGGCTAACACAATTTTTTAATTGCAAACGAAATGCTAATTGCTTTTTATGGATCGCGATTTAATAATTTTTTTGTTTTTCAAAAAATTCACAAAAAACATGTTTTTTTGATAAAAATGCTCATCCTTAACTGCTAAGTTGTATTAAACATGATTCGATTTAATTAGAACAATAATTTTTATTGTTAAGTCTTGACAAATATAATTCGATACCTTGAAACAATGGAAAATCAAATTTCATGATTTTTTGTATCATTCTTAGTAAATACAAATTTTCAACTATCTTTGCCCCACTAGTGGGGCAAGGATAGTTAAAATTTTTTTTTTACTTTTCCAATATTATCTCGAAGGCATTGCCATCTACAAGAAAACAATGTATAGCAAAATTGTAGCTAAATAAACAGGCTTTCGAACAATATTATTCTTTTTCCGATGCCAGTTTAAATTTCACTGCTAGATCCAAAAATATCTTACCTAACTATCCTTGCCCCATCCTCCCCTACACTATTATTTTAACATTATAAAAGTACATAGAAAAAAGTTTTTCTTTCTATACGTATCCTCGTTAGTAATTAATAAGCAGAAACTTAATCTCTGTTCTCTCGACGGAGTGTTTCAATTTTTTTGCCAAATGGTTTGTTGAAAAAAGTTTTTCAGGATCTTAATAAAATTTGGTATTCTACGGTTTTTGGGGTCGCTAATTACCAATTTGAAGTCAGTTTTTCAAAATTCAAAATGGCGGACGAGAATTAAAAAATTCATTGGATTCGCTTGAAAATTGTTACTCGGGGGGTTTCAGGGTCGCTGATTACGAATTTGGTGTTAGCAAATTTGATCACTTTTAAAAATAAGTTTTAGGAAAGTCCGCCATTTTGAATTTAAAAAATTTGACTTTTATTTTTGTATTTACATTCAATCACTCCAAAATACTTTCTGTAGCAAGTTTTGCAAAAATCCGTTATGATTTGATAAAGTTATTGAAGGTTTTAATTGTGTAATGCATTTTAATTTTTAATCTGTTTGATTTTTGTATTTATATATGATGCATTATTACATAACAGGTTTATTATCGTATTTTTTTGAGTTTTTATATAAGTTTAACAATTGCAATACTTTAAATTTATTTTCCCTAAGATTTTTGTGAAATACAGTGGCGTTCGTATTTACTTCGGTATTTTAGGAAAGTTGCAAAGTATCGAGGTAAATACGAACGCTAAGTTTCCTGCGATTGTAATTTATCAAAAATTTTTGCTACCCCATAAAATTGTTCTATGGAAGTAAAGTAACAACTTCAGGCAAACCTCAGATTATTTTGGTACTACACATTCTTATGTATTTTTATGCCCTGATTATGAAAATCATAGTCACAATGACCGAACACTTGATTTTCATTATGAAAACCATGAAAAATATCATAATTTCATGGTTTTTTTTGCTTTTATCTCATAAAAAATGCTTCAGACAAAAGTTGTAGATCTCATAAAAATACATTTTTTATGTATTATGCTTTTTGCCAAAAAACTAATAATAATGTAGAAATTTGTTTTTTTAATGGTGGTTTAAACATTTTTGGCATTTTTTGAGAAAACGAATAAGTTTTAACAAAAATAGTGTAATACATAAAAAATGCATTTTTATGAGATGTACAACTTTTGTTTAAAGCATTTTTTAAAATTTTGCTTATATTATGAGATGAAAGCAAAAAACCATTAAATTATGGTATTTTTCATGGTTTTCACCATAAAAATCAAGTGTTCGGTCATTGTGACTATGATTTTCATAATCAGCGCATAAAAATACATAAGAATGTGTAGTACTTTATAATCTGAAGTTTGCATGAGAAAATACTCAATTTTGATAATTTAAAAAAATCCTGAAAAAATAGTAAAAATCATTTACCCACGACGGGATTAGGCTTAAAATTTGCGTAAAAAGAATCATTTTTGTTTAAAAATTATTTTAAAAAAATCGAAGGATACAATCAATTTTGAAAATAAGATTTTAACAAATAAATTACAAAAAAAGTGGTAAATAATTTTTCGATAATTTTTTGCGTCAAATTTTTAAAAATTCCATAAAAAAACTGAAATTTTTCATATAGGTAACATTAAAATTGATCCATTTTTGTAGAAGTTATGAGCAATCAAAAAAATGTTTTTCTTAAAAATGGTAAATTTTGAAAAATTCATATCTCTTAAACGGCTACATAAAAAAATTTGAAAAAAATCATGGACCTCTTTTTCATGGAGTATAAGAAGGTAAAAAAATTTGAGCCAATTTAAAAATGTCAATTTTCATGATATGTCAATTTGGCGTGGAATGTCTCATATACATCATAGTAATTTATGACAATAACAGTATAAAAGTACACCTAGTAAATAGTTTTAATTACTTATAATTTTAAATTAAATAACATAAATTTCATTTTTAATAAAGGCAATTTATTATTTTACATTTTTAGTAAGTGCAGATGACATTAAAAAGCAAAACAGAGAGAAACGGGTACGATTTCCTAACAAACGAAACATCAGTTTCACACAAGCTCCATTAACTTCAAGTCAACAAAGGGGGAGAAACCCAGACCGGTAATTATATTTTGATAGTCGCAAATAAAGAACATAAGCAGGCTTGCCACTAGTTTAAGACGTCAGGTAAATGTCATTAAAAAATTTTTTATCAATGAAATCAGCGAAATGTCATGAAAATAATTTTTTTGTCAGGGAGATTTTTTAAATTAAATCGAAAATAAAAGAATGAATTTAGAAATGTTTTTTTATACCTTTACATATATCATTTTATTTTTGTTAAAATTTGTTATCTGCAATAAAGTTTTCCTTGTATAGAGAAAAATATTTTTGTCATGGAAAAGTCATGGAAATGTCAGGAAAATTTGAAAATGGATTCTTGTGGAAACTCTGATAAGTCAATTAATTTCTGTTTACAGAAAAGTAGAAAAAGGTTATTTCATGATGATGTTGATGATAATGATGATGACGAGGATAACGAAGAAATCATCATTACTAATAAAGAGACATTATTATTGAAGAACAGACGAAACTTTATACAAGATTCAGAAGAAGAATCCACACCAGATGAAGAAATTGCTGTAAAAATCGCTACAGAAGAAAACAATTCAGGACAAAAGAGTGAATTACTTTTTATGTATATAGTAAATCTAATAACTTTTATAAAAAATATAATATTAATAAGATAAAAAATTTTTATTTTATAATTTACATAACTAAATAATTTTTTAAATTTCCAAGATATAAAAATTTTCTAAATTTTTAAAAACTAAATTATTTTTGTATTAAAAAATTTAAAAGCTTTTTAAATGTAATAAATAAAAATTCTTTTGTTTAAATAATTAGTTAGTTACTTAAATTAAATTATGAAGATAATATTTTTTTACGTAGAATTTATTAAGTTTTAAACAATTTTGTACGCCTGTATTTTATCTACTTATTTTATACGTAAAATAAACAAAAACAAAATTATTTGCAAAAAAGCAGAAAAAAATATATAAAAATATTTTAGTCAGTTTTTAAGGTACAAGATATTTGCTCTTTTTAAATAGTTTAGGATTTTAAATAATTTCTTTTTTATAACTATTTTGACGCTTAAATATAATAGGAAGCAATTATCAAAAGTAATTTTTTGCAACTTTTATAAAAAAGTTTTTTGGTTTTATAGTTTAATTTTTAAGTACTAAATGTTTATACTTCTATTATTATATTGAAGCTTTTAAAATGGCTTATCCAAAAAATGCAGACGTTTAGAAGAAATATTTTAAAGATTTGTTTCAAAAAAAATTTAATCTTTCTTTAACAAATAATCATATTTTCTAAATGAAATGTGTATTTAAAAATTGTCGTAATAAAATTGAATATAATTATTTTTTGAAGAAAAAAAGCCATCGTTGATTTCAAGAAAATCATTTATAATTTTTTTTAACGAGCGCTATGAGTGTTTTATAAATTTATATTAGTTTTTCCAAAAAATACTAATAATAATTAATAAGATTTGATTTTTTGAAATGTCTATTTAATATTAATTAACTGGTCTGCATTTATTGGATGAATGTCCTTGAAACGTCACGTAAAAATGCTAAATAGATTATGCCAGCAGTATTACTACTAGCAATATTATTCAAATTATTGGGCCATGGTGAAACTGATTTAAAAATTACTTGTCTTTTTTACATTTTGTAGAACAAGATCCAAATGACTTGAAAAGTCTTGGCAAGATGGACACGACGTTAGTAGATCCCGATTCTAATGAAGAAACATCAGAAAGAGAAGTTCGTCGTTTCAGTTCCAACAGTATGTATTAAAACAACAAATTTTTTCAAATTTTCTCTTAATAAGGAATTGCTAAATTATTAATTTAAAAAATATGGTTGTAGCTCAGAAGGAAACACGTGATTCATCTGCTAGTCGAAATGGAACTGTGGCCAATGATGAGCCGCGGCCTTTTACTTCAACTAATCGTGACAATGGAAAGGTGGATAAAACCCATAAAGGTACTTTACGTAAACGATCTTCTGATTCATCTGTTTGTGGCAGAAAAACTGGGGTTGGAGAAGGCAACGACTTGCGGCCTTCTACTTTTTAAGAAATTTTGATGATAGAAATATGGGACATGTCTCCGAAGATCCTTCAAATGCTACTTCTACTGCACGTAGTTCTATCCAGGCAAGAACGGAGAGAGCTGCTGCTTTACGAGCAGAAAAAAGAAATCAAGAAGTACAAACATTACTTCTTCAAGATATGCAGAACGGTGATCCCAATGGAAGAATAGATGGAGGTGCTGTTTTGCAAGTACCAGCTGGAAATCAAAGACCACAACCAATGGTTCACGAAACTCAGAAGCGTTATTATTCATAAGAAAACGATCAGGTATATTATTTAAATAATTTCTTACAAGTGAAAATTTAATATTAAAAAAAAATATTTGACTTTTAAATCTATATTATATGTCGAAGATTGTAAATCAAATTTCCTATTGAAAGATTTTCAAATAGAATTGTATAATTCATTATTTCAAAAAGTGTGACAAAAAATAACATAGTATCTCTTTGGGGCGAAAAAAATAAGGCAAAATTACTTATTGTACCGTCCATGATTATCAATATGCTCCTTTTTATATGAGTAAAAGAAAGCTTAATACGTAGTACTTTTTTTTTCCTGAAAGCTTATGAAACTATGAATTAAACAAGACCTCATCGAAGATGTTTGGCTAAGTTTAATACGAGATATATATAAAAAATGTCGATTTTACATACTTTTCTTATTTTTTTAATTTCTCGGAAACTAATTAACTTTTTTAACGTTCTTGGGCTTATTTTAATTGTTAATTAATGCAAAATTTAAATAACCTACTAGTATTTTGATACTTATTTTTTTTGAAGTTGGATCAAAAAAAGTTGTTTAAATTATCGAGTATTTAAATGTTCAAAATGATAGTACAAAATATGTAAATATGTAACATAAGACTAAACGAAAAACATCTTCAATTCGTTGTCATTTTTTTCATAATTTCATCAACTTTTAGAAAAAAAATGAGAAAAAATTTTGTTCTTTTTTAGTTTCTACGTTTTGAGCTTCTTTTAATCATGACATATTTTTAACTATACATATTATTTGAAATAGGTGTATATTGGAGATAATTATTATATTTACGAAGATACCTGGCAATTAATGCTGATGAAAACAGATTCACGTTTCGTACGTGATGTAACAGAAGTCATATGGGGTGCAGAAACTTTAAGAAACAGGAGTAGTATAGGGTGCGTATGGCCCGCCGTTATGGGCGTGGTCTACTGGCGCCAGACAGTCCGTGGAGCGGGGGTGTAGAGGGGGAGCGGGGCCCGTGTCTAGTGGGACTTGTTGGTTGCAGAGGGGGTGGAGGTGGAAGGGGGAATGGTGATGACGTATATACTGGTGAAAGTAGAACGTGTAGTGTAGGTGGGGGTAAGGTGTTATGGGTATTGTAGAGAGAGAGAGAGAGAGTCTATGTGTATGAGAGAGACAGAATATGGGCGGAGGGTCCATAATTTTTAAATGTGTTAGAGAGAGAGTTGTATATGAGAAAGAAAGAGAACATGGGCGGGGGGTCCATAATTTTCCCATGTGTTAGAGAGAGAAACTTGTTAAGAGTGGGAGAGAGATAGAAAATATGGGCGGGGGGTCCATAATTTTCCTGTGTGTTAGAGAGAGAAAGATGCCCAGGTGTTGGAGAGAAAGAGAGGGCAATATATACGAAAGTGAAAAGAGAGATGAGAGGGAGAAGGCTATGCTTTTGCTATAGGTTAGAAAGAGAGGGAAAGGTGTTTTGAGGAAAAGCAAGAGAGAAGAATGCTACGCATAAGAAAGAGAAGCTATATCAAGTTTTTTTTTAAGTCCATAATTTTAGTAACACTAGACATATATTATATATAAAATGGAAAATATCGAATATATTCATAATAAAAAACAAAATAATTAATAATTTTCTTTTATATTATTAAATAATTAAAAATTTGTCATAACATATTATTATTTAAAAATGAAAAACAATTAAAAATTAAATATGTAATTTATTAAAATTATTAAATTATTTCAAAATATAGGAAAGGTTATAGAATAAAAATCGTAAAATTTAATATACATACTTCATTTTGCTTCCTCGTGGAGGAAGCTTTGTAGTCCTTTCATTTATAAAACTTTTCAAAGTGGCGGAAACAAATTTTTTTCTTTATAGAAACATGTTATATGAGATCCTGATCAATTGTCCGGATGTATGTATGTGTGTGTGTGTGGATCCCTTTTTTGTTTAGAAGATAACTTTAACAGGTTTTAATGGATTTAGGTAAAATTTGGTAGGCTCATTTATCATATTAATATCTCAAATCTGACCAAAGGATTTTGAAAAATATCCCAAAAAAAAAAATTTTATCGTCTTTTTTCCAAAAATTTTTTTTAATCGAAAAAATTTTTAAATAGAAAAATTTAAGGTTATATATAATAAAATCGTTTTCCTTACGTCAAGACGAATCGATCGATATATATAAAGTATACATTTAAGGTAAATTTAAAGAATTAATGAAAGTAAAAAAATCAAAATTTCACATTTAGGCTATAAAATTTTGTGATTTTTTAAATTGAAGTTTATATATGAAATAATTGTATTCCTTACGTCAAGACGAATCGATCGATATATATAAAGTATACATTTGAAGTAAATTTAAAGAATTAATGAAAGTTAAAAAATCAAAAATTGACATTTTGGCAATAAAATTTTGCTTTCTCCACGAGGAAGCAAATTTTTTTGCTGATCGTAAAGAGGAAGCAAAATGTTCATGTAATGAACATCTGAATTTACAACTTGTTTATTTTATATTTTGTAGGAAAAAAAAATTACAGCTATCTTAACACCAATGATATACAGTAAGATTATTTGACTATGAATCATCCCCAATATAGTGTTAAAGTTTATGCAGACTTTAGTATATTTTACTTTAGAAATATGCAACTCGATTTACAGAGAGGTTTGAAAAAAACATTGAAGAGAAGTCATTTTTAAATTTGCCGCTTGAAATTGGATGCGCGCGATGATTTAAGTCATCACGTGATAGCAGAAAAGGCATGTTGGAAACCATTTTGGTTATACGAAATCAAAACATAACCCCAAATAATCATCGTATTTGACATTATTAATAAAAAACAAATAGAAATAAAAAATAAATAGTCATTAAAAGATTATAATAATGATAAGGAAAGACGTCGTTTATTTTTTATAGAAATTTTTCTATCAACCTCTCAAAATTTTTTGACGGATTATTCATTGTTGCGATAATCGTGGTAAATAGAACAATAATTAAAAATAAATAATAATAATAATAAACATAATATTTCTCTTCCACATCACACTATGTAGATAAAATTGCCAAACACTTTTTCACTAAATTTTTATTTTAACTTTTTTATCATTATTATAATCTTTTAATGACTATTTATTTTTAATTTCTATTTGTTTTTTTATTAATAATATCAAATACGATGATTATTTGGGGTTATGTTTTGATTTCGTATAACCAAAATGGTTTCCAACATGCCTTTTCTGCTATCACGTGATGACTTAAATCATCGCGCGCATCCAATTTCAAGCGGCAAATTTAAAAATGACTCCTCTTCAATGTTTTTTTTCAAACTTGTCTGTAAATCAGGTTGCATATTTCTAAAGTAAAATATACTAAAGTCTGCATAAACTTTAACACTATATTGGGGGTGATTCATAGTCAAATAATCTTACTGTATACTTATAAGGTAAGATATGTTTACATAATAATCGAAATAATTCTTCACAAGTGTACTTTCTCCTGGTATAATTGTTTAGTTAAATGTATTAATCGCTCGGTTAAAAAAAATTTTAAACTAAGTAAGTAAATATAGTTACATTATACATATATGTTAAAAGAGAGAGAGAGAGAGAGAGCAAGTGAGACAAATTGACCAAACGACGTCTCGTAAAATTAAATCTAATATAAAAAAAGGATTAATATAAAGTATAATACTGCTAGCCTCCAAGTCGAAACAAAAGACACAATGACGACGTGAAATGTGATAAATTTGCCAATATACACACACAAGCATACACATAAAATATACGTTTAAGAGTTTTATTTAATACTACGTGCTGTGCAGGTTTGTACACAATTTTCAAGGTGATTTTCTGTGTTTCGGCCGTGATAATAGAATGCACCTTGAAAACTGTGTAATTTACCATGCCATTTTTTTAAAAATTTTTTTTCATCTTTTTTATTTTTTTTTTACATTTTTCATAAAACTGGTTAGCAATATAATCGTTTTTCACTAAGTCTTTAGTAAAAAGTTTAGGAAAAACCAGCAAGGAACCACCATGACACATAAAATACAAAAACATAACACAAAACTGACCACACACTTCTGAAGAGACACTTTGTAATTGTGTTGGATTCCATCTGTAGTAGGTACAGTTTCTGCGTAGACAAGTAAGATGTTGAGGAACAAAAGGCGGTAACCCATAACTGTCAAAGTATGTTCCTGTTCCATTTCGATCGATGTGTATGGCGATCCAGTGAGTTCCTGGTTTTGTGTGACCATCTGTATTAACAACAATAGCGCAAGGGAGCATCAATACTGTCGGTATCCGATCCGCTGGGAAAACTCCAATAACGTGTTTTGGAATTTGTTGTAAACAAGTCAGAATCTGAAGGCTGTCCATCTTTTGCAGAATCAACCTTTTCTCCAGGAGTAATATCTTTAGATTTTACCTGGGTAGTTATGGGTGTTGATGTTTCTTTCTCGACAACTCCGTCAATTCTATCCACTTCATCTATTGGCTGGGAATAAAGATCCTCGTAGTTAACTGTACGTGAACTTTCAACCGGTGAATAAATTTGACTATTCTCTTGATTTATTTCAGAGAACCATTTTTTGATTTTGAATGCATTATTCAATGCACACGAAAAATTCTTATGTTGTTGTAGACCATGATGTAGACAATATTCTGTGCATGCATCCATTTTATTGAAACTCGGACATGATAGATTTTCCAGATTAACAATTTGACGACTCATAACGTCTTGTAGAAGGGAAGATTTTTCTCGACCTCGTGTAAAAATTTGTCCAGCGTTTCTTGCAATACTACAAAGCGTAGCGTGCATATGTTTAACGGGAACATCTCCTTCAAACCACTCGATTCCATGGAAATAACAAGTCAAATAATTGTTTGTTTGCTTTGTAGATGATGTCAAGTCAATAAAGGGTACCGGTGTTGCAATTATCCAATGTCCAATGAAGTTTCCATCTCGGCTTAAAACAGCTACTTCTTTTTCAATGAATTGATCATCCACTCCTCGAAGTCCTTCCCTGTTGAAAATTCCTATGTGAGAACACATATGGGATCCCATCCAGGATCTCTTGTGAGTTCTTATGTGGGTTCCCATACAGGTTCACACATAAGATCCTGTATGAAAAGGTTCCTGAGATGAACTTGCGTGAGAGCTCGCGCATGATCTTATGTCTCTGTAAAAGCAATAACACAGGATCCCATGAGGTTTCCTGTGTAGGTTCCTATATGAACAACACGATAAGTAGGAACACACATGGGATCTTATCCGAGATCTTGTATGAGTTCTTACATAGGTTCTCACATATAAGAAGATTAATAGCAGCTTAATAAGATTTTATTTATAAATAAAATCTTAGAAGATTAATAGCAGCTTAATAAGATTTTATTTATAAATAAAATCTTATTAAGCTGCTATTAATCTTCTTATATGTGAGAACCTATGTAAGAACTCATACAAGATCTCGGATAAGATCCCATGTGTGTTCCTATTTATCGTGTTGTTCATATAGGAACCTACACAGGAAACCTCATGGGATCCTGTGTTATTGCTTTTACAGAGACATAAGATCATGCGCGAGCTCTCACGCAAGTTCATCCCAGGAACCTTTTCATACAGGATCTTATGTGTGAACCTGTATGGGAACCCTCACAAGAGATCCTGGATGGGATCCCATATATGTTCTCACATAGGAATTTTCAACAGGGTTGGATATCGATAATATAATCCATCATTTTTCTCGTATTAATAAAAATTCAGAGTTAGAAAATATAGAGAGTGGACGTTTAACGTCCTCACCTTGTCAATGCTATCAGAAAACTGAATGCATTCTTATCCATACATGTATAAATGAAAGTAGAATTTCTAACACAATCTTCTCTTATTTTATTTTGATTTTAAAATTAGATAATATTTTATGGTTTGAGAGTGTGTGATAAAAAGATTCCAATAAAAATGAAAAAAGGTTATTTCAAACTTGAAAGATATGGTGTCTATCTAACCTCCAAAATCAACAATGACCTGCCTTGTCGAGTCTATTTCAAGAACATTTTCGTATTCTCCGTAAACAATACAGTTTACAGTCTCTGTTAAAGCATTATTAAAGCGCACTTCAATTCTAAGGCTACCGCTTCTTATCAAATTCCAGTGTGAATAACAGTTTGCCGACAGATCTGGTGTTAGGTCAAAAGCAAACAGACAAAATCCATTAAGATAGCTAGCTCTGTCTATATAATTTCCATCGTTAAGAAAATGTATTCGGGTTCCAGAAAATAAAGTTTGATAACAATCAATATAAAGACCTTCTTTATTGAAATCAGGTTGTAGAGGTTTAGAAGGAATCTGCATACCATCAATATAAAGGGATAAGAAATTAATGTCATAATTTTTGAAATTAAACGGGTTTAAACCTGTATTTCCTTTATATGCTTTATTATCAACAAAACCAATTATTACTCTTTTCGGTAGTTGTCCTAAATTGACATTATCTAAAGTTTCAGCGTGAACACCCCTATGTAAAGTGAATGTTTTAACCTCAACTCTTGTAATGGGATATTTTGCTGTACCATGCGAAAGAGCTTTTGTATGAGCAAGAAGAACGGCAGGACTAATTTTTGATCGTCGTACAAGAAGTGTCGCTTCTGAGATATGTAAGGAACACTGATTTGTAGGGTCTAAAAGTGTAAAACTATTTTTTGAACGTACAAGTCGGAGTCGCATTTCAACACCATTCAAAAGAAATTTGTTTTGATTAAACACATCACAATGTAAATGACCAATCAAATCTACAACCCCATCTGGTTGTAAAAGAGCTCGTCGTGCTCCAAATCCTGTTGAATCTTGATTTACATCTTCCATATTTTTATAGTCATCTGTGTACCATAGTGCTGTACTTAAATGACTTCTTTTTGCAGCAGGACCGTAATTAAGTAGAGTTTCAAGATAAGCTCTATATGCATAGGCATTATTTGGTGGGGAAACAAGTTTTTGGTTGAAATACACATCTATTTGATTGAAAAGTGAGTGTAGTAAATTATTTACAACACTGACCTTTGCTATAGTTTCTCTATTCTCAGAAGTAATTGTTGGTGTTATTAATTTAACACGAATGCTTAACATAGTATGAGCAAGATCTATATATTCCTCACCATGGCCAGGGATGACAAATTCTATGGGTGAATCGTCTGCAAGTGACGAAATAGGTTTGTAGTGTATCCATTGTGAACTTTCTATTGAGGTTTGAGTAGGTGGCAGAGAAAACAAGTCAAGCTCCGTTTTCAAACACTCACAAGAGTGAGATTGAAGAAAAGACATGATTATTTATTTCCAAAAATATCTAAGAAATTTTTATTTTTCTGTTTGATTTTTTTTGCTTTTTTGTTTTTCCACTCTTTTTCTTTCTTCTTACTTGTTTATTATTATTAGATTTCCTTTTTGTTCTTTTTTTCTTTGTATTTCTTTTCTTTTTTCCAAGTCTCTTGAGAGGTTTCTTTTTTCTTCTTGTTGTAGTTTTCCTTTTCTTACGTTTGACACTTAGTGTTGGAAGTTCACCATGCAACTGAGCTCTTAAATTTCTTTTCGCAATCTTATAACCTGAACCATTCATCAAACTCTGAATTTTTTCAGTTGCTTTTCTCTTCAAGTTCTCCCGACTTTCATTAAAACGTATTTTCATCGCTTCTTTGAAAGGTACATTGTTTTCAACATCATCTAATGTATTAATACCTGCACGCAAAGCCTCTCTACCTACTGTCCTTGCACCCCTAGCAAATATTGGTAAAACACGTCGAAAAAGACCACCGAGAAAACTCCCAATTCCATGACCTCTTTGATATGGTGAACCAACATAAATTTTTGATATACCACCCCCACCAACTTGTGATGTATAATAATCTTGATAATGTGCCATTTTTAATACTATTAATCAATTTTTTTAAAATGTAGTGTTAGCGTCAGAGTACCAAACTCAAATGGTATTGAATGTCCTACATGGTCCCTTATATCAATTTCTATAGTTCGAAATTGTGTTCGAAGAAGAGGTATATAATTTGGTGATGAAAGTTGTATAAGTTGAGTTGAGGCAAATACATAATTTTTACTTACAATAGGTATAATTCTCAAGAGTGGTGATTGAACGTCACCGGTAATTCGAGGTTCACAAATGTCACAATATACAAACATTTTCTCAGGTAGTCCTCTTGCTATACTGGCAGGATGATTGGCGAAATACCCATTGTTTACAGGTATTAATTGTTCAGTAGCAAATCCAAGAATTTTGGAGACTTTCTCGCTAATTGCTAGAAAATGTTGTCCCGACATTTCACAATTTTCGTTACATACTTTTTGAACTCTAACATACGAGTCTTCTTCATCTTTAAAAGTTAAACTGACATGATTACTAATTATTGGCGTTTGATTAATTGTTGTAATTAAATCTTGAACTTTTTTGAAAATTCCTGGACGTATAAAAGCAACATTCTCAGGTTTTAACCACCAAACGGTGGATGCTTGCTTTGTTTTATTAAATTCAATTTCATCAATTGAATTTGTCATCAGCTCAGTTGAATCTTTATTATCATAGTCGTAATCATAGTTATCTCTATTGTTATCATCTTTATTACGTGAAGCATAAAAGTATTTCATTGGCATTGGATATTTTTCAAGTAACTGTTTTCCATCATCAATATAGTAATCTTCTTTGCAGCGTTTTCTTCCATCTGTATCATTATTTTGTATAATTGACATTAAAGCAATACGATTTTCAAATTTATTAGACTTAAAATTTCTTATGTGTAAAAATGTGCAAGGAAACTGTATTTCTGTTAATGCAACGGCCCAACGACCATGTAAACGAATTTCATGTGGTAGTTGAGTGGTAAAGTGAGTTGTAGTATTTTTTGGAAAATATTTCATGCTACTGTTACTTGGTAACACTAAATAAAATTGATCGGAATCCATTATAAATTTTTTAAATCAGACTCTGGAATCCAAGAATTAAATTTATTAGGATAACCTTTCCACTTGACAAGTACTTGCTTGTTTCTACCTGTACCTTTTCTACGAATTACTTTTTCAACAATAAACTCAGTATCAGTCAGAAGATTTTCTTTTTTTACAATTGATAATTCTCGTTCATAAAACAATCCCTCTATAAGCTCATTTGATAAATCTTTTAATTCGTAAACAACTGGTGAATGAAGTCGTTCATGAAAAACTCGTTTTATTATAAATATTTCTTCAGTCCATCCAGCTTCATAACCTTTCGCAAAGGGTCCTCTCTCTCTACTGATGCGTACATAATCACCTTTCTTATATTTAGCTTTCTTTCTACCATGTAATACGTTTTTATTATATTTTTGTAAAATATTTAAACGTGCTGTTTGCGCATTTTCTAAAGTTACCGATGAAGGTCTCATTTTCGTAGCAGAATGTCGAGCATTATTATAAGCGTGTATAATTTGTTGTAAAACATCAATGTAACGATGTGTATTGCGATACGTAAAATATCCCCACATACGTTCCTTAAGAGTTCTATTAAATCGTTCAACAACTGCGGCTTTTGTGTTTGGATCTCTCACTGCGGGAAATCGTATACCTCGTTTTACTAACATTTGTTGAAATTCACGAGCTAAGAACTCTTTTCCTCTGTCACTTTGAACACAACCAGGTTCTCTTTTTTTGTAACTATTGTCATCATTTTTATTTTCTAGAATACGATTAAAAGCATTCTTTACTTCTTCGCCACTTTTATTCTTTAGAGGTTCTACCCATGCATATTTACTTAATACATCAATCACTACTAAAAGATATACATAACCTTCATTGTAATTTTTTAAATTCTTTAAATCAACAAGATCAATTTCCCAGAGATCGTCGATATTAGTAACATTATAAAAAGCACGTTGAAATTTACGTCGTGTAGGAATATGTAAGTTATATGTATCTTGTCCTTGCAACCAATCAACTACTTTTTCACGCGAAACTTTTCCACGCGTAGCTTTTACAAGTTTTTCAATTCCTGAGAAAGAGGCTTCATGTGCTGGATTAAAATATATTTCTTCTAGTAGTTTCATATTAATATTTTAAGGCGTTGTCCGCAGTGGCGAGACAGCCGGTGTGGCGAGACATTAGGATATTTCAGACAGCTGAACTGACTGTGCTGGCACTTCTGGTCTGAAAGTCAAGTTTTATTGTGCTTTAACTTTTCAATATGATACATACGTTTTTGATGTACGAAATATCGCTATACTGATAATAACAGTTTCAAGATATTTTAGAAGTTTTATTTCCCATCGGTATAAGTGATAATATATAAAAATTTCCGGAATTTTCTGAAGGGTTAAATGTTTTGAATCTTTAGTATTTAAGTTTCCTTCAAAATTTCCAGAGCACTATGAATTATTGTTCGATGCATAGGATTGTACATCGTCATTACCGAAAAATGCTGTTTCCGCATTGACGAGACACTTGCTGTCGGCAGTGGCTTTTTAATATCTAATAATATTGTACATGTCCTAATGAATTTGATATAATTTTTGTACGTTTTGTCGACAATATTTTTCATAACTATAGTTTAAATTGAAAAAGATGAACAGGAAGAAAAGCTTATTTGTTTTTAATAACTGTGACATGGATTAGCGGCTCACAATCAGAAAAATATTTGCCTGTATTTTTATGATTGAATGAAACAATATTATGATTTAAAGGCATCAATTATTATACTCTTTCTCTTTGATTCCTTTGTTTTTGTTACGTTTGAACGATAAAGACTCTGATTTTAAGATAGTGTCTCGCCACTACGGACGATTTTTTATGTCGGTAGTCGCGAGACATTATCGTAAATCGGCAATAACTTTTTTTTCCAATATCTGTTCTGTAACTGTATAAGTTAAATTTGCAGTATAGAGTCACACCTGTCCATGGATATATATACAGACTTGATGTTCTTGAAAATGTGAGTGCTATAACAAAAAAACAAAACGTGTCTCGCCACTACCGACTCTCCCTTATTTATATATTTATTTTAAAAACAGAGACAACCATTTAGTATTATTATTACTTTCCTCTCTCTTTGTATTATGAGTATCCTGTTTTGACCTGTCTATACGATTCCTACTTCGACTTCGATGTTTGTGTTCACTCTCGCTACTATTACTTTCGTCATCTGTCATTAAATCTATCAAAGATTTTTTCTCATTGACTGGTTTATTTTTTGAATTTGAAGATGATGTAATATTTATATTCTTTTCCAATATTCTGAATTTGATACAATTTCACGTGATATCCCAATATCACGAAGCAAACTAGCAAACTGACCTCGTCCTGATGGGTTTACAGTTTTTCTATATCTTAAAGCATCATTAATAAGATCAATTATATTTGAATTTTCTACTGGTTTTCCATCTATAATAACTTTACCACGCAAGTCCCATTTTATACGTTTACGTATGCCGGGTCTACGAATACTTTCTAATAAAGATTTGGCTTTTAATTTAAAAGTTTTTGGTACAGTACCAAGGATTTCCTCATTACTCATTATTTTATCTTCATTAAAATTATCATCACCATCATCTTCCTCATTTTCATTAGTATCAATTTCTTCATCATTGCTATTATTTAATATTTTTTTAGAACTGAACGGTTTGCGTTTTAAATTAACAAAGAATAAATATTTTTGTAAAATTTGTTGATACATTTTCCATTTTTCTCTTTCATCTATTAAAACTGGCAAATGTAATATTTTACTCATTTCGCTGTCAAGACGGCTCATAATATTTCCAGGTGTTTGTATTGTGTCATTTCCAATTTCATTACTATTATTAAAATTTTTATTGTTTCCATTATTTAATTGTAAAAAGTTAGACTGTTGTTGTTGTTGTTGTTGTTGTTGTTGTTGTTGTTCATGTATTTTATGAACTTGTTCGCTGGGAATTAAAACCATTTTCTTTGCATGTTCCATATTAGAATTCAATGAGTAAAAACAAATGAGAGGTGAGAAGAGTTTTCATGCAATCCTTGTCTTCAAACGGTTGTTTCTATACTAATCATTACTTGAAAAGAGGTTAGAGATTATACTACCAATAATAGGTGCAAGTAAAAGCGGTAGAAATCCTCCACCTTTTTGAACAATGTAACGTTTCTTTTGCTTCCAACTTCCACTAGAATTTGCCAATTTTCTTAACTTTTTCCTGTGTTTTTTTAATTTACGTTTTTCACATTTTTTTAAAGAAATATTACCAGCCAAAACATTAAGAGCACATTCGCAAATACACTTGATTAGTTTATTATCCGCAGTGGATAAAATTGCTCTGCGTTGATTGGAATTGAGATGATATAATGCATGCAAAACGGCAGCATTTTGTTTACTAATATGTTTACAAAGAACTCTATTCAACGCCATTATAATCGCACAACTGGTACTTGATCTATTGATGTACCTCTTTTTATATTTTTCGTTGGTACATAAACCTGAGGAAAACCATCTGTAGGAAAAATATCAGTACGAAAACGACAATTATCAGGCGTTGATTGTTTTAAATCTAAAAGTAGATAACCATGAGGTTTGGCAGTTGCATCGTGATAGGCTTCTTGAAGAAAACGTGGATTTTCAGGATAAATTTGTCGAGCAAGATGTTGAAACTGAGCCCGATCACGTGGATTTTTAAAAACAATAATATAATTTGCATTAAGTGAAATATCTCTTTGCCCATGTCCTTGATGAAATAAATTTTGAGAAATGAATATAACACTTAAATTTTTATGATGACTACCTTTTGTAAAGAGATCGACTATTGTATTATTTGAGGATTCTCTCATAAGATCATCGATAATAATCAGTTTAGCTTGGTCATTATCATGTGAATAATCAGCAGGTTGAGGTAATCCTTCTCGAAACTCTATAGATTTTCCGTACTCTACATAACCTGGTTGCCATTCAGAATAATAAAATAATATACGTTTGAATTCAGTATCAGTCATATTTTTAATATATTTTAAAAATTTTTTTACAAAAACTGTTTTTCCACAACCAGTTGGTCCACAAATCATTGAAGTAAATGGATGTTTCCATCGTGTAGGCATTTTGAATACTGAAAGTATTTTAAAAGGTGATTCTTTTTTATAACAGAAAACCGTAAAGTACGGTACCTATTTTAAGCTTATTTTTAGGTACTGTACATATGCCAGGCTTAATACGCTTATATAAGCCTGGCAAAAACACCGAAAATACGCTAATTATTCGGTGTTGCGGGAAACTCGCCTCCTATACGCTAGGTTGAGGCGAGTCGCGCCGCGCCGGTCCGGGTTTGCCGCCGCCGCCATCACCCCCCACCACAATCTCTGTCTCTCCCTCTCTTATACCTACCTTTTCTTCTTCTTCTCTTCGTGTAGAGTTGAGTGTAGTTTTAAATCATTTTAAAATTATTATTAATATCTGATGTTTAAAAAAAATAGATTAAACTATTTCTGAAATGGTAGGAATGTTAAGAAAAAGGTAGAATAATAAATTCATACACACAAAATTTTCTTATAGAATATTTAGACATTTAAAATTTTTTTATTCTAATGAATATTATACAAATGAAAAACCGTTTCAGAAATATGAAACATGAATATAAAAAATGTTAGCAGAAAGTAGAAAAATATTTTTTCAGTTTTATTAATTTTCTTTTTTTTTTTTTTTTATTTTCTGGTTCATCTTCTTTATATAATTTTTCTCTTACCTCTGTACTGAGAAAAGACCCTAAAGTACAGGAAATTTCAAAGAAAACAATTTCAAAATATAAATTAACAAATGTCGAAGATGTCATTTTAGATTTTACATTTTCTTTAAAGAATTCTGATTTCACATTCATTAACTGATTCACAAATTCACCAACAGGTTTTACAATTTTTTGTGACTGCAAGTATTCACATAATTCATTTACAAAAATATTTTTACACAATAAAACATCCAATGCAATTCTTTCCAAACGCCTTAAGCATTCATCGATGCACACAACTATTTTATGTAATCCTTCAAATGTATTTGCCTGCATAACAATGTTACTTGTGAAGTATGAATCTTTCCTCAAATTAATAGAAGATTTTATGGCAGCAAGTTTCTTCTCAGCATTTTCTTCGTTGCAATTTGTTTTACCAATAAGTATTGCTTTCGAATGGTATGAAGTTGTAAAGCATAAAATTGATGAATTTAGTTTTATAGGAGCTGGTCGTGCAGCGCAAAAATAACGCCCATCAAAATAGTCCACAATAACGTCAAACTTTTGTTGTAAAGATATCCAATCTTGAAGACATAATGAAACCCCTCTTGACTTATTGTCCGAGAATCTGACAACAGGTATAAATGTTCCATCCTCTTGTATTTCCAACCCAGTTGTTGCCTTTTTCGAGCATGAATTATTTAACTCGTAAGATGTAGCCAAAATTAAAGGTTGTCGTGATGAAGAATATTTCATCTTTTTTGACGAAACATTTTCACTACTAGAATCATCTGAATGTGTCCTCTTTTTTGAATCAACGATAGTTATAATTGATTCTTGTTGGTCTTGAACATTTTGCACTTGTGAAACATTCACCACAGTAAACTCTTCAACTTCACTAATTTTTTCAGTATTACTCATGTTTAGAAAAATTTTATTCAAGTAGAAAGCAAAGACACGTCGCGATAGACAATTTTTCAAAAAGTGAATACCCTCTCTGTTTTTCACGGGATTTTATACCCGTTTAACCTAGACAAGAATAGACGTGTCGATGACGTAATACCTTATCAAATCTCTACAACTCAAAGCAGGTTTTAACGTGTAAATGACGTAGACACCTACCCTTAGGATACAGCATTAACACTTATATAATATTGTAAGATGAATATTATTAAGTGTAGTTACTATTATTACATTATAGACTATTAATATAGTTATAATAATAGTGTGAAATTTTTTTTATTTATAGGCAACATTAACTATAATAATCTTGGTATTCATTCATTCATTCATTCCGTCCGGACCCCTGCTGGGTTTTCGGTGACAGAGAAAAGAACAAGTTATGGAGAGAAAAAGGTATACATATCTTTATTTTGCAAATGAGGGTTAGCTTGACCTGCAATCTGTTAAGAAGGATTAATTAATAACTCTGAGGACCCAGGTAATTATTTCTTTCTCCCTTTATCACGTGAAAAAGCTATAAAGAAAGTGTAAAACTGAATATGTAACGCATACCTTTCTTTCGTACACCAAGAAATATAACATAAGTACTTCTTTGTTTAACATTGCGTTTCTCTATCTAGACGATTGAAAATGGCATAAGAACATCATCGTCTAAAATCTTAATCTTCTTCCATTTTTGTTTTAAAAATAAAAAAAAATCGGACAAGTGCGAGTTACACTCGCATTAAAACCGAGGGTTCCGTACCCCTAATCCTTAAATTTAAGGGGTTTAAAGTGTGAAGGCCGATGGAAAAATTCAAATTTTGTTTAATTTTGAGCATGGAAATACATTTCATAAGTTTTTAAAAATTTTTTAATTTTTTTTATCATTTAATATTTTCAATTTTATGATTTTTTTAGATTTCACTAAGTAATAAAAATACCAACAAATAAAAAATGTCAAAATATAAAAAAAATAGCAAATGATAAAAAAAAGAAAATGGCAAAAATGGCAAATTATAAAGAATGGCAAAACACTACAAAAAAATATAGCAAGCACAATTGGAGTTCTCGCTATATTTTTTTGTAATCTACACGCAAAAATACGTAAAAGTGTATAAATTTGAAACTCTTTAGATAAAATATTCTTTGTTTTTTGGGGAAAAATCATGATTTTTATCGAGAATTATCAGTTTTTCCTTGAAAACAGTATGATAATTAACTCCAATCGTTCTCGCTATATTTTTTTTGTAATCTACACGTAAAAATACGTAAAAAAGTATGAATTTGGATCCCTTAGGATAAAATTTTCTTCTTTTTTTATTCGAAAAATCCATGATTTTTTCTAAAAAAATGAGTTTTCCTTAAAAACAATATGAACATCAACTCCAATTGTGCTCGCTATATTTTTCATGTAATCTACACGCAAAAATACGTAAATATACCAAATATGAACTGCCTTTGTCAAATATTGTGTGCGCTAGGAGGATTAATCGCTTTTTTTCAAAATTTTTGATTTTTCCTTGACAACGCTATGTAAATTAATCCGAATCATGTTCGCTATATTTTTCCTGTAATTTTCACGTAAAAATACATAAGTGTACCAAATTTGAGCTCTCTATGTAAAATGATGTGGCAACCAGGGGGGGGGGTACATAGTCATTTTTAGGGATTTTTCGTAAAAAATCATGGTTTTTCCTTGACAACGCTATGATAATTAATTCCTATGAGATTCGCTATATTTTTCTTGTAATCTACACGCCAAAATACATATGTATACCAAATTTCAGCCCTCTAGATAAATTTGTGTGGCCACTAGGGGGGGGTACATGCCTTGCTTCACTATTCTCATTAATAGGGTTCCCCCTTCGGGTACGGAACCCTAAAAAAATATTCATTTATATGTATATATGTATGTAGAAGAGAGTGACAAACAGTGGGACACTTTTTTTCAAAGAGATATTAATATGTCAATTTTATATATTTTTGGACACTTTTTGGTACTACCATAAAATTTCAAGTTTTTGGAACTTGATACATTTTTCTTGTTTTTAAGGTTTGTGTTAAACAGTGGGACACCTATTATTAATTATTAAATAATGAATAATTGTTTCAATAATAATATTCTGCTTCATACTTTGTAAATATATATGTTTTGCATTAAATAACGTTAACAAATGTTTCAAAACACTCGTAATTTAATAATATTTTAAATTTTTATAATTTTTTATTACATTTCATTATGTACTCCGAGTTAATCTTCATTAACAAAGGTTCTATTGGCCAAGGGTTGGTACATCTTTATTTTTGTATATGATACACAGAGAGAAAAAGCATGCGTTTTTAGTATGAAAGTGATTCATACTAGGATAGTATGAACCGTTCCTACGCTTAATGTAAGAATTTATGCGTTTCTAGTATGAGAGTATTGCATAGTTTAACTGTATGCCGTACATAGTCCAGTTGTATGAGCTTCATACTCTCTCGGTATGATAGCTATACAACTGACGATTAAGCCACGCCTTCTTTCAGCTTGCTCATTTCCTATCGAGAGAGTATCTTGTGAATTTGTTCCTGATCCCCGCATAATTTATTATTATAAATTATTGTTATAATAATAATAATTATTATTATAAATTATTGTTATAATAATAATTATTATTATAAATTTGTGAAAATATATTATTTGCTGAAGTGACAAATTAAAAAAATAAAGAAGTGTTTCCTGCTACATTTTTTTTTAATGTAAGTATACAGAAATAATAAAAAAAAATTTTTTAAATTAAAAATTATTAAAAAATTATAAATTACTTTTTAAATTAAAAATTAAAAAAAATAAAAATATAAAATTACGGAAAAACTAAACTTTGACTGGGTGGATTACAACTAATCTGACGCTTGCCGGGTTAAAAAATTAAAAAAAAGTTTATTTATTTAAAAAAAATTTTGTTTAATTAAATAACATTTCTTCAATATTTATTTTGTTCTTTGACATTAAACAAATTATATCAAATATAAATTTAAGAATCTATTTATCAAATAATTCTTTTACATTTATTAATAATTTTTTATAATTTCATAAATATTAATAACAATACATAACATATTCATCTTAACTTCATCTTTGAAATATAATAAAAAATTATTTAAATAAATCAAAACTGAGCAAAGAATTGAAAGCGGGCAGGTGATTCAGAAATATGCAAACTGAAAGTGGGCGTGGCTTAATAGTCTGTTCTATGAGTATCATACCGAGAGAGTATGAAGCTCATACAATCGTAGTATGTTTGTATTACATACGTTTGGCGTATGGACTTCTTACTGCGAAACTATGAATGTCATACAGTATTCGCATGAGAAAGTTTCATACATTAAACGTATGCCTCTTCATACTAAAAACGCATGGTTTTTCTCTCCGTGTAAATGTGAAAAAAGAAATTATTACCTGGGTCCTCAGAGTTAATCCTCATTAACAAAGGTTCTATTGTCCAATGGTTGGTTCTTTTGTGGTATTTGTTCCGGGGTTTTAATACAGGTATAAATACGTATATATGTTATTTATAATGAACTACTGATTACTCATATAAGAGTGTCCTTTTTGCACTTATTGGCTGATCAGTAGTTACTGATTCATAGTTACTCATAGTTCTCTCATTCTTTTGGATATTTGGTAGTTTTATTGGATAAAAGGCAAAATTAATTATATTGGATTAAAGTAAAAATTGGTTATATTGAATTAAAGGAAAAATTAGTTATATTTAGTAAAAGGTAAAATTAGTTGTATTGAATTAAAGAAAAAATTGGTTATATTTAATAAAAGGCAAAATTGGTTATATTAGAGAAAGTGAGCAAAACGGTTAAAGATATTTAGATTTTCATGAATCAAAAATAAAATTAAACAAAGTATAATATGGCCAACATAAAAGAGTATGTTATTTTAAGTGATAAAGATTTAAAAATTATTGAAAATAGAAATAAATTGTTAAATTACATGCATATGTACAAATTTGAAGATTTATTAAGAAAAGATTCCAATTCTTTTTTTAATATGCAAAGTGCTTTGTATGTACAAATGCTTGATTTTATTGTCCCAATTAGAGACGGTGATAAACATATTTAAATACTTTTTAGAGGTAATAACAATTATGGTCACTGAATTTATGTCTATTACTATAGAGTAAGGCTTTATATTTTTGATAGCCTTAATAAGGGGTGTTTAAATGTGCAGCAAATAAAATATTTAATTAGATTGTTCCCTTTTAAACCAACAGTAGTTTTTGAAGCTGTTGATCAACAACCTTTTGGTAGTGTTGAGTGTGGAGTACATGCAATAGCATTTGCAACATCTATATTATTTAACGTAATGCCAAACCATGTAAATTATGAAACTGATAATAACAAAATGAGAAACCATTTTAAGTCAATGTTTGAAAATAATTGCTTAAATCATTTTCTGACAGTAAGAACGTCTCACAATAGGAATTCGATAATAGAGAATGATTAGAACCGTCTTTTCATAAATTGAACTCAGGAACATAAAAATTATATTTTAAACTATTGTTCTGTTTTTAATACTTTTCCCAGTAATAATATTAACAGAGTTCTATTAACACAAGAGTTAAAAATTAAACATTCTTTAAATGACACTAGTGAAAAGAAAATAATTCGTACAACTTATAATACTCTGAACAAAATTTTACCACATGAATATTTAACAATGAAAACTTTTCTGAGTAAAGAAAATGATAAAAAGATAAATTGAGCAATTAAAGAGAAGGGAAGAAAAAGGAAGGCAAGGCGCGAAGTTACATATGAGCAGTAAATAATAAGACAGGAGAATGAGAGATTGAGAAAACGTAATCGTAATAAAACAGAAATAAAAAAGAAAGAGCGCAAAAAAAATTTGACATGCAAAAAAAAGAAATTATCTATAAAAACTGAAGATGGAAAGAAAATACGCAAGGATAAAAATTTGGCATGTACACGGAGAGAAAAATCTGCCTTTTATAGTATAGAAAGGTTTACATTTAATGCACAGAAATTTTCTATGCTATATAGGCATGAAATTTGAGTAATTATAGTACAATCGTATGTCTTTTTAGCATGAAACTTGTCTATGCTAATAAAGTTTGTCATATAGCCTCTTATTACATACTTATTATACTTTTAATCCAACGGCGCCATGCGAAGATCGCACATAACATCATCCTACTATGTTTGCATAAGTTCTATGCTTTTTCGGGGATAGACTCTTGCAACTGGCGATTAGGCCACGCCCACCTTTACTTAATTGGAACTGCCCTAATCGCCAGTTGCAAGAGTCTATCCCCGAAAAAGCATAGAACTTATGCAAAAATAGTAGGATGATGTTATGTGCGATCTTCGCATGGCGCCGTTGGATTAAAAGTATAATAAGTATGTAATAAGAGGCTATATGACAAACTTTATTAGCATAGACAAGTTTCATGCTAAAAATTCTCAAATCTTTGCTCTATTAGTATGAAAAGTTTAAAGAAAAATAGCAGCAATCTATTTCATACTATAAAAGGCAGATTTTTCTCTCCGTGTAGGAAAAGAAAAATATCAATGGAAACTCAAGATGAAAAGAAAGTACGTCAAGAAAATAATTTGTCATGTAAGAAGAAAAAATTTTCTACGGCAACGGAAGATGAAAAGAATGTGTGAAGAAAAGAATTTGACATATAAAAACGATAATCGGAATAAAAAAGTGCAGGAGTTGCAATAATGTCTTTTGAAGATTTAGATTAAAGTAAAGTACCACAAAATTATTTAGGTTTAATAAATGTAGAATGTAAGTTTTGTAACGGATTACATTTTTTGTGTGAAAGACCGTAACATAGATACATCACGGAGGAATGTCCCCGTGAAAAGGACATTATGATATCGCCTGAATGTCACAAAAATATTCCCGGTTGATATCAGCTTGACATTCAAGGAATATTCCGTGCTACTTGGGTGGTAGATCCAATATAAAGAAATTTTTTTTACATTTCTAATATTAAATTTTTTTGAAAAAAAATGAATAAAAAATATGGTTAATGCACACTAGCAACGTAGTCGGCCGCTTGCGGACGACAAAGTTGCTAGTTTTTTAATAATGATGAAATATATTTTGTCACAGATGTATTATTGTATTTAAAAACAAATAGTATATCCTGTAGTATACAATAGAAATAAGTAAAGTGCCGAAATATATAACTCATTATCCAAGGGTCTTGCACTAATTAGCGGTTTGTCTATGTTTGCTTTTGCGGAGCCTGAGGTAAACACAAGTCTACGCTAATGTTGAGGTTTTAGATATTGCAAATGCATTTTCGTTTACAAATTTACGTCTCTTGTTTACTAATATGATTATTTTTCCTATTGGCTAGCAGCAAAAATAGAAGCACCCATTTTTCGTACGAAAATGTAAAAAAAATACTTATAAGGTATCTTCAACGTGTCAGGACATCACTTTTCTCTCAGTCTTAGTGTAAGAAACTATTCTTATAATTTTCCGTGTAGTTCAACACTAACATTTTAAAAACGAAAATGTCTTACGCAAATATTTTTAAAAATATCTTTGATGCGGTGCACGGTGCTGTAGGAATCGAAGATTTTTTCCTTCGATTCCTTATTAAGCAATTGGTGCTCCAGTGCGACGATCCGGCGATTATTAATCAAATTGCCAATATTGTAAAGGGTCAACTAGCCCTCGAAGAAATTGTCGAAGATCGACGTGTACGTGTGATGACCAACTTATTATGCCGGTCATCAACACCACCACCACCACCATCACCACTGCCAGCACAACCACTTCTTGCTTCTGGTAAGTTATTTTATTTTTATTTTATAAATATAAAAATAAATAAATAAAAACAAGTTATTATATTTAAAATATACTAACAAATATTTTTCTGTTTTGTCATTCTAGATTCGGGTTCTTCAACACAATTTTCATCTATAGAATCGAGTTTATTATTTTCTCAACCGATTCTAACATGTGAAGAAGAACAACGACAAGAACCATCATCAGAAGTGAGTTCTAGTGCGACGACACAAATTTATGATGTGAACAATGAAAATAATTTACAAAATAGTGCAGTGTGTGATAATTTCCCGAAGGAAATTCCGGCAAGTGTATATAGGGCAGTGAATGTATCACCTCCGGATCACGCAGTTTCACTAGAACATCAAAATATTATGGAGGAGGAATGCCTGCGGATTGTTGCAGATTTGCAGGACACTTCAGATGCTGACTGCAGTCAAAATCGTGAGTTTTTTAAAAATAATTTATTAGTCCCAGTCGAAAATCCTACGCTATGTTAAGCTGAACAAAAAGTTGTTTTTTAGTATTGAGATAACCATTAGAGAATTGTGAGACAGTAGATAACTAGCTATAGAAAACTTTCAGGAAGCCTGTTATGGCCGATTTTTCGCTTCCACGGAAAGCTTGAAAATAACAAATTTTGTACGTTTTAAACAAAGCATTCAAGTAGCTTTGAGAGAGTTATCAAAGAGTTGCAGGATTTTGCATATATAAAAAGAAAGCGTTCAGGTGGCGAAAATTAAATGAAGCGTCATGGATGTTTCAGGAAACAGCGGAAAAATGACAATGATCAAAATTTAAATTTAACCTTTCTTTCCATCTTTATTTATCTCGTGAAAATATTATGTATTAGATTATTATATTTAAATATTGAAGAATTAAAGAAAAATTATTTACGTCAGACTCGGTATTTCCACAGTCTTTTTAAATTTATTCTAAAAGAATAAAGAATATATTATTTATAAAAAATATTCATAAATATCAAGTTTAAAAATAATAATCTTTTTTTTTAAATATTAAATATTTTGTCTTTTTTTAAGAAATTGTATTCATTATTCAATATAAAAGGTTTTCACCGTGTTCGTATTCCTAACCCCAAATTTTGCTCAAGTTATATATAATTTTTTTCGTATATAATTTAAGTGTTTAAAAGTAAACGTTTTCTTTGAAAAATATTTTTTATATAATATATAAAGAATAATTATTAATTGTATAAAACGGATTTACAAATTACTATAGAATTTTTATGATTTTTCGATTTAGTTTAATTTAATGAAATTATTCTAGTATTCAGGAAGTGTAAAAAAGGTAATTAAATTACATATTAATTTGCAACTTGTGAAAAGCAAATAGAATTGCTTTCTTACACATTAAACCAGGCATTAGGAAAGCATTCACCAAGCAAACTGGTAGACCTTTTGCTAGAAGCTGTCCACAGATATTCAACAAGCTGTAGAAAAAGCTTCCCGTTAAGAAGTCAGAAAGCAAATATCACAGAATTTTAGGTCTAATGTATAAATAGTTGCCATGAAGCTTTTGAAACCTTCATAACAGTTACCTGAAGGCCATGTGAACCCTTCAGGGAAACTTACGATTTTCGACTGGGGTTATATACAAAAATAGATATGTACTTTATTTTTAAATTTTCTTACAGTTTATTTCAAAAGGAACATTTGATTACCACAACGTGACACGAAATTTTGAGATCTAAGACTTGTAAATTGAAATTTTATTTTTAAAATTAATAGTAAAAATTTCATACCATGTATGAATCTTTTTTTTCTAAAAATAAAAATTTCAATTTACAAGTCTTAGATCTCAAAATTTCGTGTCACGTTGTGGTAATCAAATGTTCCTTTTGAAATAAACTGTAAGAAAATTACGTTTAAAAAATAAAAATATATCTATTTTTTGAAGTTAAGAAAAAAAATAAAAAATTGTTAGGCTCGAACCCTTGATCTATGGTATATTAAGATATGTCCCTTACCATTAGACCAAGTAATCGAACAAGATTTGTACTTTCTGGCATATTCACATAAAAATATTTTTAATGTAGATACTATCACACAACGAGGTGGTGGATATGTAGCACAGGCCGATGAAGCGGGACCATCTGGCATGAGCAATACTAATAATCAGTTAGGTAATTTTGCAGTAAAAAATTTTGAAATTGAAAATATTACAAGTTGTTATATGCGTAAATTTAAAATACAGGGTAGCGAATATATTATAAAATTTAATAATTTACCGAGTGAAACTGTAGATCCTGTAGCATGGTTAGAAAAAAACTTTAAAAAGTATTTTAAATACCATTCTTACCCAATATAATCCGAATGATTTTATCGGGATGAAGTTTCACTCGGACACGTTAGGTCAAGGATCTAGTTTTTTATCGTACAGACTGGTTCGACAGGTTACATTTGAAGACTTTTGGAGTTTATTTTTTTCTATTGCACAAAGTGCAGAAAATTTTAAACTCGACGACTCGTTCAGGGTTTTCATTCAGTGTGCGCGTAATCCTGTTGGTTCAGGGAGACGTGGAAATACCGGTGACATTTTAAAGAAAAGATCAGTGGTAACAATCGTAAATAAAGACAATCTTTGTCTTCCAAGATCTATAGTAGTTGGACTTTGTAATAATAAATTAAAAGCGGAAAAAACGAAGGAAACACAATCTGCTATTCAGGTCCTTTACCAGATATTAAATTTTATTCGCCTGACACAATGTCAGAAACTAAACGAAAAGAATTCATTGAATGGTACAATGAAAAAAAATCCAACCCTGCATATGTTTTTAATTTTCAGGATGAATTAATTTCATATTGTAAAAACGATGTGGATATTTTACGATGTGCATGTGTTGCATTTCGTAAAATTTTCATTGAGTATGGAAATGTATGTCCTTTTAGTGAGGCTAAAACTATAGCCTCAGCTTGTAATAGATACTACCGTAAAATGTGTTTACAAGAAAACACAATAGGTATTATTCCAAGAGGAGGTTATAGATTGAGAGATAATCACTCTCGAAAATCTTTAGAATGGCTTTTGTTCATGGAACGTGAGCGAGGGGTTTCTATTACTCACGCAGGTAGAGGTAGAGAATACAGACTAATTGAAGGACCGATAGTTGATGGTTATTATGAGCATAACGGCATTCGTTATGTTTTTCAATATCATGGATGTTTTTGGCATGGGTGTCCAGAATGTTTTTCAACTAATCGTGATGTCAAAATAGGTCAATCTGAAACCTCTATGAATGACCGGTATAATCGGACTCTCGCAATTCGAGATAAAATTAAACGTAATGGGTATGAGGTCATTGAGATTTGGGAGTGTCAGTTTGATAGGGAAATATCAAATAACGCAGAGTTAAAAGATTTTTTTAAAAATCACCCAATTTTAAAAAATAATAAAGTACTAAACCCTCGAGATGTTTTCTATGGAGGTCGTACAGGAAATACTAGATCTTTTTATGAGATTAAAGAAGGCGAAAAAATTGAATATAAAGACGTTTGTTCTTTATATCCGTATATATGTAAAACTGGTAAATTTCCTGTTAGACATCCAAAGCTATACATTGGTGAAGGAGAATGTAAACAAATCACTGGAACTGAGTATGACATTACCAATGTAGAAGGTTTAGTACTTTGTCAAATTTTACCTCCGCGTGATTTGTACCATCCACTTCTTCCAGTTCGACAACACGGAAAACTCATGTTCCCTCTTTGTCGTACATGTTGTGAAACTCTTGAATCGAGTGATTGCACTCATGAAGATGAGTCATTACGTGTACTTGAAGGAACTTGGGTTTCTGATGAATTAAAAGCAGCAGTAAATCTTGGTTATAAAATAGTAAAAATTTATGAAATCTGGCAATATGATATTGTACAATATGATCCAGCTACTCGCGAAGGAGGCTTGTTTGTTTCTTATATAAATAACTTTTTAAAAATTAAACAAGAAGCAAGTGGTTGGCCATCATATTGTACAGATGAACAATCTAAACTTAATTATATTCAAAATTATGAACAGGAAGAAGGGATAAAATTAGACCCTATTAAAATACATAAAAATCCAGGGTTACGTTCTGTTGCGAAACTCTGTCTCAATTCCTTCTGGGGCAAATTCGGTCAACGTGATAATTTACCACAAACTACAATTGTAGAAACACGTGATGAATTATTACGTTTACTTCATAACCCTGAGGTTGAGATCAATGACATTGTCCCTGTAAACGATGATATTGTCTACGTCTGTTGGGTAAAAAGGTCCGAAGCAATAACACCTGCTCCAAACACAAGTGTTGTTATTGCTGCATACACAACTGCACAAGCTCGTCTAAAGTTATATAATTACCTGTATAAGTTGGATAGACGGGTGTTATATTACGATACAGATTCTTGCATTTATGTAAACAGTGGTAATCCTACAGAATATATACCCCCTGTGGGCTCTTTGTTAGGAGATTTAACGGATGAAGTTGAAAAAGATTACGGAGCAGGTAGTTATATTAATGCTTTTATTTCTGGCGGACCTAAATTTTACGCCTACAGTGTTCGAAAATCTGATGGTACCGAGTCCACGGTTTGCAAGGTTAAAGGAATTTCATTAAATTTTAAAAATTCTCTTTTAATTAATTTTCATTCGATTCGTGATCTCGTAACCAATGAAGGAAACCCTATAGAAATAACATCTAGAGTAATTCGAACTACTAAAGAACACTTAGTCGTTACAAAAGATGAAAAGAAAACCTGTCGAGTAGTAAATATGAAACGCCGTAGGGAAGAAAATTATGATTCTCTACCCTACGGTTATAAAAAACAAAGATTACTTTAGACCTATAAACATAAATATTTATTATTATTATAAATTATATTATTTATTTAATTATTTATTATTTATTTTTTATTTATTATTTATTTATGTACTGCAAATTACCAAACTGTGATTTACTATTACTCATATATAGCACTATCTCAATTTAAGTATGTACAACATTTATATGTATAGTTAACCATAATTGTCTTTAACAAAATTAACCTTAAAATTCTTTTCCTTTTTACAGAATGGTACCTTTATCGCTGGGTAAATGAACAAATTGGATTGCGTGAGAAAAAGACAGAAACTACCGTTCAAAATATGGAATACGAGGTTTATGACGAAGACTTTTTGGAGGATTTTAACACCCAAATATTCCAAAAGGAACAAAAAAAAACAGAGAAAGCAAAGTTCTTCGCACGCCTCGGAGAAACCATCGCTCGCAGCCATATTAAAAAAAATTGAATATATATATATATATATATATATATATATATTTGTTTAATTTTTAATGTAAAAAGAATGTGAATAAATAAATAAACATAAATATTGTATATGAAGTTTACGATTATTCTACAACCTTTCCCATACATTAAATTAATTTTTAAAAAATTATTCAATTTTTAATTGTTTTTTATGTTTAAATAATAATATGTTATAACAAATTTTTAATTATTTAATAATATAAAAGAAAATTATTAATTATTTTGTTTTTTATTATGAATATATTCGATATTTTCCATTTTATATATATATATATATATATATATATAATATATGTCTAGTGTTACTAAAATTATGGACTTAAAAAAAAACTTGATATAGCTTCTCTTTCTTATGCGTAGCATTCTTCTCTCTTGCTTTTCCTCAAAACACCTTTCCCTCTCTTTCTAACCTATAGCAAAAGCATAGCCTTCTCCCTCTCATCTCTCTTTTCACTTTCGTATATATTGCCCTCTCTTTCTCTCCAACACCTGGGCATCTTTCTCTCTCTAACACACAGGAAAATTATGGACCCCCCGCCCATATTCTCTATCTCTCTCCCACTCTTAACAAGTTTCTCTCTCTAACACATGGGAAAATTACTGACCCCCCGCCCATATTCTCTTTCTCTCTCTTTCTCATATACAACTCTCTCTCTAACACATTGGAAAATTATGGACCCCCCGCCCATATTCTGTCTCTCTCATACACATAGACTCTCTCTCTCTCTCTCTACAATACCCATAACACCTTACCCCCACCTACACGACACATTCTACTTTCACCAGTATATACGTCATCACCATTTCCCCCCCTTCCACCTCCACCCCCTCTGCAACCAACAAGTCCCACTAGACACGGGCCCCGCTCCTCCTCTACAACCCCGCTCCACGGACTGTCTGGCGCCACTACGCCACGCCCATAACGGCGGGCCATACGCACCCTATACTACTAACAGGTGCCTAAGGAGACCCTCGACAGAAAGTGTTCTCCAATGTTTAACGCCACAAAAATATCAACTCGTAAAAGGTAATGAATAATAAAAATTTATATGTAAAATAATGTATAGAACGAATTTAAATCGCACGTTTATTGATAAACAATTTTAAAAAATTAAATATTTTTATATTAATTTTTTTTACATTTTTTTCTGATAACTAATGTTAACAAATTTATTTAACCACCAATTTTAAAAAATTTTGCTAAAAAAAATACAAATTGTATTGTAAAAATAAAATGTAAAAATATAAATTTTTTTTGAATCCTTAATGATAAACATTAAAAACTTTAACTTCATTACATAGGCGATATTTCACGTAAAATTTAAGTTCACATTTTCCCCACATTTTAGACTCAGGCAAACGCATTTTTTTTCGTTCATTAAAAAAAAGTATAATTTTTTTTTATTTTTTTGTTACCAAATTTTTTAGTTATGAGTTTTCGAAATGTTGATTTTTTGAAAGCAGTCCTATTTTCAATGACCTGTAACTAGGAAATTAAGGATTAACGAAAATAAATTTTTTTTTAAAAATCATATTTTTTTATAAGCAAATTATTTTTTTTAATTTTTTTCTGGATCAAAACGTATGGTTTATTAATTTTTATAAAATTAAATTATTTTGATCCAAAAAATCTTAATTTTTTTGAAAATATTATTTTGCATATAATTTTAAACTGGGCCTGATAGGGTCATTTGGGGTAATTGTAAAGAAGGGGTAAATATAAGCAGTAGATATTGCAGCTTAATTTACAGATTTAAAATTAAGTTCGGCCCCAATATTTTAACCTCAGCTCACCTGAAAGAGGTTCTAAGTATTCCCAATTTTTTATTTCGATAATTGTTAAAGCCATACTCCAATTTCTCGCTGAATGCATCAAAAATTAAAAATCAAAATTTTACTCTATCAGTATTTTGTTTCGCATTTGGATAAAAATAAACTAAAAATTCAAACCAATTAATGGTATAACAAAAATTGACTTTGATTTTCGACCTTTGTCAACTCAGTTAATAAATAATTAACTGTTTACATTTACCCCTAGAATTTGAAAAATTATTTATCCACTATTGATTTTTTTCAAGCTTTTCCATCCCCTAATACAGTAGTAGATTAAGATAACTTTTTTCTTAAACATTTCGGAGAAATAAAGGTGTTTACATTTACCACGAGATTTTGCATTTTTTGGAAAATCTCCGGCTAAATGTAAACAGCAGTTGTTAGCGACTCAAGGTTACCTGTATTTTTTAATACCTCAGAAAATTGTTCTATGAAGCTAAAGTAATAAGTTTATGCAAAAGAAAACCGAAAGTATTGCTTTTTAAAATAAAAATCTTATGTTATTGTCGAAACTAAGCAAATTCGTTTACATTTACCCCAATTGACCCTAAAACCTTTTGTTTAAATAATTTATTTATAAAGAACATTTTTTGGTATTTTTTTGTTTTCTTAATCACAATGTATTTCATTTTGCTTTTCTATGAGGAAAATGAAGAGTTCTGGTGATAAAAAAACATTTTCGCTTTTAAATATGGATAAAAAATAAAAAAAAAATTTTTCGAATCAGTCTCATTTATACACAAAATTTTTTTTATATTGTGTGTTTTAAACAGATCTTGAAGAAAGTATTTTTTTCTCATTAAAGATATTTTTCATATGTCTTTAATACATATCATAAAAATATTTTTTGGTGTATATTACAGAAGTAAAAATTTTTGTCAGGTAAGTTGTTTTTTATTACATATTAAAATTTTGTACTGGTGTATTTTACAAACATAAAATTTTTAATTGTTGGAACATTTTGTACTGGTGTATTTTACAAACTTTAAACTATTTCAATTCTTGGAACATTTTGTACTGGTGTATTTTACAAACACAAAATTTTTAATTGTTGGAACATTTTGTACTGGTGTATTTTACAAACTTTAAATTATTTCAATTCTTGGAACATTTTGTACTGGTGTATTTTACAAACATAAAATTTTTAATTGTTGGAACACTTTGTACTGGTGTATTTTACAAACTTTGAAGTTTTTCAATTCTTGGAACATTTTGTACTGGTGTGTTTTACGAACATCAAATTTTGTAATTGTTTGAATATTTACTACTGGTGTATTTTACAAATATGAAAATTTTCGCACTTGTTTATATTACAGACATGCAATTTTTTTTAAATAAAAAAATCATTCAACAATAGTATATTAAGCAACAAAGTAACAACCCAGTAAAAAAACTAATTAAAATGAATTGAAATGAATTGACTTTTGGTTGAATTCTTTTGAATCCTACTTACTAATTTGTCACTATCACAGAAAATTAAAAGGTATTAAAATAAGCTGCAACGCTTATTATTTTAATCCAATTTTGCTTATTTTAATACCAAAATGGATTAAAATAAACAAAATTGGATTAAAATAATAAGCTTTGCAGCTTATTTTAATGCCTTTTAATTTTTTGTGATGAATTGAAATGAATAGAAATGAATTTCCAATAGGAAAAATAGCATTGGCGTATTAATGGCCCAATGATGGGAGCCAGGGATGCCAATATAATTTTAATAATGGCACCCAATAGTGGACCATTATTGGTAAAGTCAATTTCTCGTTTTTTCTGAGTTCTTTGATATTCTAGAAATTGTTAATTAATTTCGAAAAATATATTTTCAGAAAATAAGCAGATTTCTGTAGTTAGGGCAGTTGAACTGTCGATACATGAATTAAATTTAAATGCTTTAATAAAAAACTTGATTCGGAAAGAGCTGACAAAGTAACTGTCAATTTTACTAAAAATTGAAAAATCTTCACAAACATGATACCTTAAAAGATTTAAGACTAACTTAACACGAATTTTAAGTCAAATTTAAAATTCGACAGTTGACGATTGTAAAAGTAATTGTTAATTTTACTAAAAGTTGGAAAGTTTCCACAAAAATGACAGCAATTAGGTTTTCAGACTAGCTGAACATGAATTTTATATCAAACTTAAACTGTGACATGTGACAGCTGTCAAAGTAACTGTCTCTTTTTCTAAAAATATGAAAATGTTTATAAAAATTTCAACTATTAGATTTTGAGACTCAGTGATCACGAATTTGATGTGAACTTCAAACTTTGACAGTTGACACCTGTCACAGTAACTGTCATTTTTCACTTTTAAAATCAGTGATGTATGCGAAGTCAAGCAATAAAGAAAATATGGAAATTAATCACTTCGCCGCGGTGAAGTCTGCCCTGCCGTGCTAAGGAAAAAAGTCTCTAACTGACATTTTTATGAAAATTGTGTTTTTTATACCAATCGATTCGTCTGAATTTTCTGCGTCTAGTACTGCTGAAAAAAATATAAAAATCATATAATGGATTTTTAAATTAAATTGTAAAACATTACAAGAGGTTAAAATATTAAAATGAAGAAGCCTTAACTGTCAAAAAATTTGTATGTTCAATTAAAAATGCCAAGAAATAGATATAGAATACAAATGAAAAATCGCTGGGTTAGTGGGAAAAAAGGACACGTCCGTTTGATTTAACCAAGACGTGTCCTTTTTTTCCACTAACCCAGCGAAATGTATTAAAAGCAGTTAATTCTTTTTCATTATGTAAAATCATCCGGGAGCGCGGTTTGTTACAAAATAAAAAAGCATCGTGCTATTAGGACTTTCTTATTTTGTAAAATATTCAAGTGGAGTTTTTATTTGCAAGAAGAAAAGCATTAATAGTGTAAATATATTTCTTTAAAACGTAGATATTTTTCGCAATTCATGTTTAAAAAAAATCTGCGCATTAAAAATAACCTGAAAGAGGCACCATTTTTTCAATTTTTCTCTTATCTGAAAAAGTAGTTCTTTCTTTTTAGTGAAACAATAACTCGAAATGGTTTTCTTATTTCATTAAACGATCAGCAACATTTTTAAATAATTTTTTGCTTCTCATAAAATCTTGAAATTGGCGCTTGACTCCTTTTGTCATGCATATTGTATATGTGATTGTCAAGAAGATATAGACTTTTTCTTTTTGCAGTACATATAAGCACTCGAATAATGTTACAAAACAAAAAAGCATTAAGAACTCTTAACGACTTTTTATCTTGTATTTGTTTTAAAAAAAGCATTATCTTTAATTTTCTAATTGCTAACATTTGTAATTCCTGTTTTTTATTGCATAATTAAAAAGAGCGGGTTCGATTTAGTCAGAAAATGTATTTATTTCATACACTATGCTTTTGTACATAAGGAAAATTTTTATTGACAGTTTTTGTCGATTTTCTCCGTTTCACTGATTGTGTAGTTATAGACTTTTTTCCTTAGCACGGCAGTGCCGGTGAACCGGTAAGACGCTAAAAAATACTTTGCGCGATGACGTGTCCAGAACGGCAAAAATGACTAAAAAGTCAAAACTTTCGCTGGATTATTAAAGTATGTGGTTATTTTTTATCGATCTAAACGTAATATTCTTTTACTTTCGTATGTAAATAACATGAATGTGATACTAAAAAATCATTTATTTGTGATTTTTAGAATTTTCAATATTAATAACTTTAAATATTTTTGTGCCAATGGTGTCAAACATTTAGTCATTTCTTATATTAGAAACTCGTTTTTTGCTTTATTAAATTATATTTTTGTTATTTTTAGTTAAAGTAAGTTATTATACTATCTATAATAAAAGTAATTAATAATTAATTTTAAAAATTATTTTATCAGTAACTTAGCAATAGGCTTGACTTATTTATAGATTATAGACATCACATGATGTCAAATATACCATAAATAAAAATAATACTAAATGTTATAATCCACTTGTTGTCATTATAAACCACTGTTGTTGGAGTAGTGAAACAAAAATGGCCGCCATTTTTTTGGCTCAAGCATGCGCAGCTATTTAAGCGTAGATCGTTAAAATACACTTTGCACTACGTGTAAAAGAAAAGTACGAACATACCCGGACATACTTTTTTATACCCTTTTAATAGAATAATGTATTAAAAAAATAACTTATGTTATAAAGGTGTTGATATTTTATCAATAAATTTGTGAATAAGAATCCATTTATCCCGGTTAATTTATTACAATTTTAAAATTACCCTTTTTTCGCGTAAAACCTGGTTTCTCCGACCACTGTGTGGCAACTGCGAGAAAGAGAGATGATCGCCATTCCTTTGCGGCGTTTAGCGAACTAAAGTGATAAAACTCACAAAATTCAAACGAATTGACGCATTTATTGCATTCGTGCAGACGAATTAGAAAGAATTAAAGCTTAGAAAACTACTTCACTCAAATCGAACGAATTGAGGGTTTGTCAGTTCAATAGAGGCTTGTCGAATTCAGGAGAATTGCAACATAGCTCCAATTCGTATTTGTCGCTAAACGGAATTTACCAAAGCTCTTCGTGAATTCAATACAATTCACGTCAATCCTTTTTCGTTCACTTGAAAGGCAGCCATTTGTTTTTGGTAATTTTCCTGACACAAATGAAGTTCGAGGGCGCCTCAAAACCAAAAGGAGTGTCACAAGAAACATCATACACAAATTGGGCTGCCTTCGTTTCCGTATAACGTACGAAATTTTTTATTCCAAATGCATAAAAGTGTCGATTTCATATAGCAGAAGACTGAGTAAAAGTTATTTAGTTGTTTGACGAGCATGAAAATGGCTTTCATTTTTACCCTAGGGAATAAATAACGCATGGGAACAGGAATTATATGACATATATACTATGGGTGCTAGGCCCCCTGTGTGCTTCGCGCGACAACCGCCACATTCCAACTTTTCACTTTAAGAGTTAATTTTTTAAAGGTTTGAAAATATTAAAATTTAACTTAAATTTTAAGATTTTTTTGGACGCATGTAAACATTTTTTTTCGACCCGAATTTTATCTACTTTATCTACTTACATTTATCATGTAAATTGCGCCGTCGTAAATTCTTGTCTTCTTTAATCCAATCTGTAAATTGCGCCGCTGATGTTATTTGCGTCCAGGAGAAATATATAAATAAAGTTCGAACGCAAATACTGATATAGAGGTAGTATGATATTTATTAATTTCAGCTAATATTCGGTGATAAAGTCGATGATTTATTTTAATATTAAATCAGTTACTACTACTCTGGCTACGTAGAGAATAATTTCACAGTTGAAAATTTAATATTTATTATTCCAAGTGACATTTTTTTATATTTGCAACGCAAAGCTTTTTTACAGTTAATTCCCACGAAGCATGCAATCTTCTAAAATTTTCGAGACTAATTCTGAACTGTACGCAAGTTTGAATGCTTCGCGTGTTGAATGGTAGGCGAGACCATCGATACTAATATATGTACACCAACAAGACTATGAATATAGCCGAGGATATGTTTGACAGACATAACCTCAAATTTAGGTCAAATTTTGGCAGGAAGGTCCCCTAACCGAAGAATCGAACATAACCTCAAACTTAGCTTTAATTTTTTCAGGAAATACCTTCCACCCACAAACAAACGAACATAATCTCAAAATTGATATGAATTTTAAGCGTGAATATAGCTGCAACTCCCCACACTGTAAAAAAGGTCAATGTTGAATTACAATCGGGTTATAATTAAAATATTTCCGGTTTATAACTTCACTATGATACACCTAATAATTTAACATGCTGACAGAAATTTTACAATTAAAATGTAAATTTACTATGTTTATAGTTGTAAAAATGTCGCCTGTTAGTAGTTATACAACCCAATGTTAAATTACAACGTGAAACGTTCGAAACTTTTCGCTTCACGTATAACGTTGTAAATTAACATTTGAATGTAAATACCAATTCTGTTGTAATTCTACATACAGGTTGTTCATGTACTGCCAGTTTGTAATATCCATAGGCGGACAAGTCAAAACTAACCTAAAAAGCATCTCAAATAATGTTTTTTTGTTTTATTTATGTTTAATCTTATCCGTTTATTATTAAATTATTTGTTATTGTCTAGATTGTTAAACGAAAATTACGAATAATATTTTATTTGTTAACTTTTATTTTATTAAAAAAAATATATTTCTGATACTAAAATTCTGAAAAATTACAAACGGGTGGTTATGATACAAACAGTTTGTAAATCAACATTCTGGCTGTAAAAATCCAACGTTGTAGGTGAATCGAAAAATTTCCAACGTGATACGTTGCAAATTAACATTGGAATTTTTTACAGTGCAGGATCACCACTGGTCTAACTAAGAACGAACATCATCTCAAAAATTACCTTACCTTATCTAATCAACCTAAACTAACTTAGGTAGACCACTGGGTTCGAGGCTATATCCGCAGACATAACCTCAAAAATCATCTACCCAACCTAATCTTTTTAAAACTAAAACTACGCCCCCTTGTGCCCTCCGCGCGACAAGCAACATTATTTTCCACTTAAATCATGAATTTTTTAAAGGCTTGTAAGTATTAAAATTCTAATTCTAAAATTAGTGGCTTCTAGCAACATCGATCGAAATACCACAGTTGTGATGTAATCTTTTGAATAAGAATTATTCACATAATTGCGATCGAACTTCATTTTTAGGTAAGTTTGTTTGATCGTTTAATTATATTGTTAGCTAGTTTTAAGTTCATTATTAAGTACTTTATACTGAAGGGCTTTGAGTCCTACATTATTTCTCTTAATGAAAAATGTATTTTACGTTTATTTCGTAAGTGAAAAGATTTTATTTATGTAATATGTAATTATTCATTTATTCAGAAAGAGCGACTTACAATTTTTGAAATAAGTGATTATTCTCTTCTAATAAGTGAATTTTCACTTATGCAGATTTAGAGAGTTGTGTTAAATGAAAGCAAGCAGCACACTTTCATGTTGGGCGAATTTATCGTGTTTTGGAGCGAACGGGTGTGAGTTTTATGATTGGACCGCTACCCAATGGTAATTTTATAAAATTGCATTATTTAAATAATTTATTACTTCATAATAAATAAATATCAAATCGTCAATCAAAATTAGTAAAATGCAACAATAAACTGTCTTCAGTGAATTACTACGAAAGAAACTAATTTGAGAATTAATGTTTTTGTTTTTTACATATTAAGGGAAGTCACCGCCTATATTTTGAGTCCTTTAAATTTTAATTATCGTAGGAAGTTAAATTTTTTTTCTTATGTCATTTAGGTTATAAAAATATACAGGATGCTTTAAAAATGAGAATGAAAAAAGTTGATACTTGTTGTTTTAGAAATATTTCTAGGTAAGAAGGGTAAATTTCCAAATATTTACAATATGGTTAACTAATAAGATTCAATCAAAATTCTATTTAGCAAAATCGGTTAATCATTTGGTTAATACGGTGAAACTTTATTAACAGCGTTGGATGTATCGTTCTTCATATTATTAATGAAGATTTGTCAACCTCACCTGTGTCTTTTTCTTCTTTTCGGAAGGACGTTCTATTTTTAAAAAAGATAAGACGTATAGTAAATTCTTATCTATTATGTTTATAAATCTACAAAAAAATTGTATCTGGTAAATGTTTTCTTTATTTAAATATTGTTAATTATACACATCATTTTTTTAAAGATTTTATTTTATGATAAATTGTATTTAAGATTTAATTAACAGTTTAATTGCAACGAAATGATAAATAGAAAAGTAGGAGAGAGGGCTCCAAGATGGACATAGTTTTGATTTTGTGCTCTAGAATTCAAACGTTTTAGGATACAGTAGAAACCCGCTTTTCCGGACAAATTTTCATTTCCTTTTTTGTATTTTTTTCCTCAATTTAGAGCGTTTTTATTTAAAAATTTTAAAAAAATATTTATGCAAACTTTTCTAAAATAATTTTTAATGAATATTTATGAATTTATTTATATGTATAGTATCTAAGAATTTCTTTTTTCATGTTTGTAAATAAATACATATCAAAGATTATATAAAGAAAATTAGTGTGTTTTGTAATTTCGATTACCCGGATTTTTGCATATCCGGACAACTGCCTGCATCTATTAGTCCGGATAAACGGGTTTTTACTGTATTTAAAAATTGTGCATACTGTATGAAAGTACAATAAATAAGGTATCCTTTGGCCATAAAGAAAAAATTTTAGGTTGCAAACAAAATATTTTTTAAAGAATTTTTTCAAATTGTTATAAATTTCAATTTGAAAAAAAGTGGCCCCAAGATCAACACCTTCATAAAATGCATTAAAAAACGAGTAAAATAAAAATAAAATATCAAGTAAGGATTTTTAAACCACTTTTCTGTTTCTTTAGTATATTTTTTAAAAATTCTGACATTTTTTAAATGTTAAAAATTAAATAATATTGCAAGAAAATTAATTTTAACGAGAATAATTAAATTAAATTAATTTATTTAATTTATAATTTATTTAATAAGAGATAAGTTATTTTCTAATGAATTAAAAGAAATTAACAATAAATCCAGCTCTAAGCTGAATTGTCTGAGCCACAATTCGGACATTCGTACCAGGGTCGACAGATTTTTGGGCACTTTAAGAGTACTTCTCTCTGACAGTTATGGCACGCAATCATATTCTCTATTGATAACAACACAATTTCGAAGCAGAAAAGGAAAAAATTTAAATTATGAGGATTAGAGCTTTATTAAGAAACTGTAATATTGAAAATAAATAAAATTAATAAATTTAAGTGTGATATGCACCTATTCGAAATCAGAAATATAGATAATTTTACCTACTGAAATAAAAACTGTTACAAAACTTTTTACAACGAAAACTTCACGTGATATGTGTTACAGGAAGAAAAATAATTCTTTCCGATCCGTATTTATATAGAAAGCTTCATCTAAATAAACTAAATCAGTAAAAAAAAAATCACGAGGCGATATATACTTATACGAAAATTTTATATCAAATGTCCATCTTTGAGCCCTCTCCCCTACCTAATCATTTTTAGATATAAATTATTGATTAATATTTTATTTTTAAGATCTTCTTTGCCATCTTTCTTTTATTAATCTTCATGGAAAAGATTTAAGAATTCTTTAATTGACCTAGAAATAAAATATATTGTTATATATTCGATTTATGAGTAGTATTACATCAAAGATTCTATTTAAGTTTGATTCTTGGTCAAAAATTTGAAAATGACATCAACTGATCCAAAATTTAAACTATTTTTTAAGTCACTAATATCTCACCCATTTTGAGTTATTAAACTATGTAGATTTGAAGACATAAGCATTTTTAGAAGTTTAAGAGAGTTGATAAGTGTTAAATATAATTAAAGGATGCTTAATCAATCGTAAGGATTGTTGATTTCGCTTACATGTGAAATCATTGTAATGATCTAAAATTTGTATGTACGCTACTAAATTAAAGTGGGATATCTGAAAAATGGCATTAAATCAAGCACCTCTAAATAGACTCTCTGTTGTAATTAGGTAAAATTTAAAAGTCTAAAAATAAGATTAGTGCTTCTCCTTAATCAACATTTTCAGTACATTTTATAAAAAATTCATTTTTGTATATATTTAAAAATATGTTACTCGTGAGATGAATGAATTTTTTAGATGGCCGTGGTTTCGATTTGTTTCGTGTGCTAGCTCTGACGAGACTAGTTTTTAGCAGTAGATTTCCTATTGAAAATTCTCATACAGGATCCTATATAGGATATCATATTATTTCCTCCTTAGAAACCCATATAAAATCCCACATTATTATAGGAATCCACATAGAACCATATCAAAGATTATTTAAAACAGTGAAACACGATTTGGAGTAGGAAATTACATAGGGTTTATCATTTACAATTACATGTTAATTTCTATAAATTTTCTTTTACATTATTTTATATCAATTTCCTATATATTTCCCTTTGTCATTTCCCTATAATAATATCCATGTAAATTTCATATGTAAAAACCCAAATAAAAGTATATAAAAATTAACCACAATACCTTACTCAAAATCTCCGTTTTGGATCCTACATGGGATTAATTTTTGTCATCTAATCTAAAACGAGGTTATACCGAATTCTCCTAGTACGAGTACTTATTGGCACTTAAGTTACAAGACCCATTGCACCTAATTCCAGCAAGTTCAGCCCCAGTCTCCTTCCCTAGAGTTTTGTCCTATTCCAAAAGTTCAGTAACTGTTCTACAGAGAGGTTGCGAATTCAATCTGGGTCTACAAAGGCATGACCCTAGCATTGATGTCTCATTGCAGCATAAGCTGGACACTGACATAAAATATGTGTAGAAGATTCCTCTTTTGCATCACACAATCTGCACCTAGGTGAGACGTTTCTACCTATTTTGTGCTGGTGATAGTTTAGGAGGTCATGTCCTGTCAGCCACATAACCACTGCTTTAACCAGTGATCTTGTTGAGTTTCAGAAGGGACTCAGCAAAGCTTCTGTTGCGTTTTAATCCTAACAGAACCTTGACCTATCTACATATAATAGTTTCCACCTACTCTTTATCATGACATCCTCTGCACCATCTTCCTATAACTCCTTTCACCGCGTCTTGCATAATTACTACCGCAGATTCCGGGTCTACCATAGTCATCTCAGACCTTCTACGGGATACTCATTTCTTTATTTCCTCTGATTCCTGAGTGTCCTAGTACCCAGATCAATGAGAGCTTTTTTCAAACCTAGCTGGTCCATTACCTTCAGGCATTTGCCAGTTTACACAGCACAATAACTTACTACAAGTTTACAGCAGACTTGCATGTAAACTTTGTTAGATTAAAATGTAAACTTAAAATGTCCGCCATGCAGTGACCTTACACAGTAAGGCTACAGTAACCTTACACGGAAAGGAGGTTGCACCTATAATCCCTGTGTATTCACTTGAAACCATGGTGAGAGCAGAATATTAGAAGTGCACGCACAAGAAATACTGGTGCAAAGTATTTCCGTGCCATGCGCAAAATCCCGTGCCTAGCACTTTCTTTCTCGATGATCTACAGTTTGTTTTAACCTGTCACTTCGTACACCGAGATTAAAGGTGCAACCTTCTTTCCGTGTACAAGGTAAGCCCACTGCAAGCTTACATGGTAAGGTCACTGTAAACATACATAGTAAATTCGTTAAAAGTTTACAGTTTGGTTACAGTAAGCTTACGATATTATAAACATACATATAATAAATTATACTTTATATGATAAATATTATTTACAATAAATCATGTATTCTTTATATATGTGAGAGACCCTATTAGGGTTCGGCTTAATAAAATTTACTGCTCATCCTTAAGTGCCCTAGGAAGCTACTGCGCATAAATATTGTTAAAACTAATTTATTAATATTTTATCCTTACCATGTAAGCTTACTGTAACCTTACTGTAAGTTTACCTTGTAAACTTACAAAGAATTTACTATGTATGTTTACAGTAATCTTACCATGTAAGCTTGCAGTGGGCTTACCTTGTAAGGCTACTGTAGCCTTATTGTGTAAGGTAACTGTATGGCGGATATTTTAAGTTTACCTTACACTTACTATAAGTTTACATTGTAATATTACAAAACTTACATGAAAGTCTGATGTAAACTTGTAGTAAGCTTTTGTGGTGTGTGGGAACTTGTTTTGATTCTGTAGTCGGATTACTCAAGGCGTTTATAGCCGCTTGACTATCGACATAAACATTAATTCTTTTGTCTGATTTTCCTTTTTCAAGATAAATCATTGCGTAAGTGATTACAGCAGACCCCCGTCTGCCAAACCGTGGTGTAATTACTTAAAGATAATGTCACTTTAGTGGTATTAGACTTACAGTATACACCCGATCCTGTGTCTCTTTCCTGCTTTGATCCATTAGTATTTCATACTACACCTCCAACTGAACTGTCTTTTTCACAATTTTTTCTCAAAGGAATAATGGTTTTAAAGCGAGCTTTGAATTTTACTCTTTTAATCATTCTGTTTTATCCCATATTAATTTATGGGATCTTCAGATAGAGGATGTGAGTTTTGTTTGTTTTCTCCTAGCTCTCCATTTTTCTAAGAAACACTAAGAGTGTATCTAACGACAGACCTCTTAAAACAATCAGGAAGTCATCCACATAGCTTTGCGTATAAAATTCCTCGCTATTGAGGTCTACTAATAACTCATTTCTTACTAAGCTCCACAATAGAGGTGACAAAACTCCGCCTTGTGGGCAACCATAGGAAATTAGGCCATTTATTTTGGCCTCTCCATACTCTGCTTGCAGGGCTCTATTATGGAGCATACCTCTTATCCACCTAATCAATGGATCTGGTATGCATCTTATAGCCACATTGCGTTTTGCTTGACAATAGGTGTTAGAAAAAAGCACCATTTATGTCTAGGAAAGTGCCCACCTTATAAACTCCTGCGTCTAATTCTTTCTCTATTCTGCTTATTGCTGAATAAAGGGCTGTTTCTGCAGAACAGCCTGCTCTATAGGCATTCTGTCCTGAATGTAGAGGTTGATTTATCAGACATTCCTGTCTGATAAATGTATCAATTAGTTTCTTCAATGTCTTGAGCATGAAGGAGGTTAAACCAATCGGTATGAAATCGGAATAAACACCACTCTAGTCACTTTCGATGCCTCAGGAGTGTAACCAATAACTATACGTGCTTTTATGATTTTGACCAAAGGTAGACGAACATATTGCAATATTTTCTGCAAGAGAATTGGATATATGCCGTCCTCCTCGCGCCTTAAATAGCTTAAACGAGTATAAGGCCCAATCAATATTTTACAGAGTCACGATGTTAAACGCTAGTTTCCAGTTTTATCGTCCAAATCGAGATTTACCTGGATTCCAATCACCATTGTTTTGCTTTGATTCTCTAAAGTCTGGGAAGTTAACTTACACAAGATGCCTCACACATTCAGCTCTGTCACAGGCGAAATGTCCGTTAGGTAGCCTTATTCTCTTCTGTACCATAACAAGTAGGAAAGCATTCCATGGAGTCTCTGAGGTCTTCACAACATGATGCCCAGTTGGTTCTTCTAGGATTACGACCAGAACTATATTCATGAGCAGAACTTTTGTGCTGGTTATAAGGATTTGAGAGAAACAGTTTCGCATAAACGTCAAAATTCAATCCCCCCACTTTTTAAAATTTTCATTAAAATGCAATAAGATTTTAGAGATTTGTTATTCTTAAGGGGAGATTAAGGTGATTTTGAGGTTTTTTTAAAGATTTATTTTATAGTAAAAAAAATTTTTTTTTTCTTACAATTTTTTTTATAAAATAATACATGTCTGAAAGAGTCAAAAACAATTTTTTTAATAAACTAACGATAAATGGCTGCCGAAAGTGCAACAGTTAATCTGAAATGAAAAGAACAAAATGTTTCTTAATGTGTACCCACTATTTTAACTATTGTGTAAAGTAGAACAAAAGTTTTGCAACTTAAATTGTTTATAATTTTTTAAAATATTAAAATTTAAAAAAAGTTTTTAAAGGGAAGTAGGATTTTAAAAATCCTACTTCACAAGAAACCTATATATTCAAGAAACATTCTGTCCAATTTTAAAGTTAATTGATTGAATAGATTTAAAATAATAGCTTCACAAAGTTTAAAATACGCATTTTTGAGAAAAACGCATTTGAAGTGTTTTAAGTATAAATTAAACAAAAAAGTGATTTTTACACAATCGGCGATAGCGGTTCAATACATAGTTTCTTCTTTGGCTACTAAAAGATTATTTTAAAGTTATCTAATGACAGTCAAGTTGCAGTAAGTGCCTCTGAGTCATTTACTACTAATTGACTAGTAAGAACGTATGTGTTTACGCGTTTGGCGAGTTTTTGCATGTAGCTACTCAAATTATATCCTTTTTAAACCTTGGAAATACTTTAGACTAATTTCACCGTGTTCTTAAATAGTTATACTGACCAAAAATGAAAAAAAAACAATTCAATTTTTTCAAAAAAAATCACCACAATCTCTCCTTAAATAAGACAACATTTTACCACACGGATAAACTTTTTATACTATTTTTTCGTAAACTCACTATGTATTTTTAGTAAGTTGATTACCAAAGTGCGAAAAAACTTCAACGATATAAATTTTTCTTATTCTTATCCTATATAGGAATTTTCAATAGGGGAGATACTAAATGTATGAAGTAAGAAATTAGACATTTGTCGGAATTACAAAAGTAATTTGTAAAAATTGATTTTATATTGAAATTTTACCATCCATTTTCCAATTTTCTAATAGCTTCACGAATCTTTAGGTCTCTTTCGATATCCATTTTCCGCATAAATTCTCCTTGTATGTAACCTTGCAGAAGGTTATTCATGCGAATTTGTTCGTTCTTTATCACATTTTCCAATGAATCTACATATTAATTAAATTTTTTTATTAGTTTCAGATTTAACTTTTTTAAGAACAATTACCCAAGAAGCACGTAATATATCCTCAATATCAAGGTAATATTACCGGGAATATTACTGTAATATTAACGGTAATATTACAGTAATATTAACGGTAATATTACAGTAATATTAACGGTAATATTACAGTAATATTTACTGTAATATTAACGGTAATATTACAGTAATATTAACGGTAATATTACAGTAATATTAACGGTAATATTACAGTAATATTACAGACTGATTTGAGTTATTCATAAAGCATAAAAAACGTGAATATATTATAAGTCAATTTGGCTTGTTGGTAAAACTCTGGACTCGTGTGCTTTGAGTTCGGGGTTCGATTCCCTGGATGGGTAGATTTTTTCGTAAAGAAATGTTCCCATAATATTACTGTAATATTCTCTTGTAATATTACCTTAATATTACGGTATAATATTACTGCAATATTACTGTAATATTACCTTAATATTACAGTAACATTACCGGTAATATTACCTTGAGGCGGACATTTTAAGATCACTGTAAGATTACTGTAATATTACAACGTTATATTACGAATCTTACATGTAATATTACCTTGATATTGAGGTTATATTACGTGCTTCTTGGGTAAGGGGTTATATACCTTTATATGAGTCAAAAATATTGAAATTTTCAAAAAATTTGTCAGCCGTTATTTAAAATGTTTTTAAAGCGACGTTTATTTTATCAAATAGTACATATTTCAATGTACTTGTATATGTATTTTTATTAAAAAATATTAATAATTGTGGAAACTGTAGACCTTGCGCTACCCAGTAAAAAATAAAAGATACCAGAACAATGGATTTCAGTTACGAACTCGATAGCTGGTAAACGAATTATAGTGAGAATCTCCCCAAATAACACATAAGCTTGCAGCAATCTTGCCACTCAATATTATCAACCTTGCACGGCAAATTTGACACAAGCTTACTCAGAGTTTCAAATGTCCCACCTGACCCAAGCTTTCATGGTAAGCTTACCGAAAGATTTCATTGTAAGTTTACTGCAAGATTGAACAATAAGATTATCTCAAGATTGCACAATAAGATTATCGCAAGATTGCATAATAAGATTATAGTAAGATTTCTCAGTAAGCTTGCACGGTAAGCTTGTAGCAATGTTGATGCAAGGTTGTCAAATAACCGTGCTTTAAACCTAAAAAAAAAATTTATTTTAACATTTCGTTTAATTTATATAAATTATATAAATTAGACGAAACATAACAAAAAATTTTGTTAGACGTATAAATAAAGGTTATTTAGCAACCTTGCTACAAGCTTACATAATACTTTTTTTGTAGGGCTGTGTTATCAATGAAAAAATTTTGAAATTTATTTTTCGCGAAAATGGCTCCGGCGATTATTTTCTTTTTCCTTTGAAAATACTCTGGGAACCTCAGAGACTCAAAATCTGCAAGAAATTTTAGGGTGCAAGCAATTTTCATTTAAATCTATTTCAGGCGCAACATGTGCAAGCTTGGGTCAGGTGGGACATTTGAAGCTTGCAGTAATCCTGCGGCAAGTTTGATATGCAAGGTTGTCAATATTGCGCGTCAAGCTTGCCGCAATGTTGCTGCAAGCTTACGTGCTATCTGGGTTGAATATGAGTACTTTTTGGTATCCGAAATGATCATAAGCTTGTAAACGCACTGAAACGGATGATTTTTATAGGGCTTTTAATGAAGGAAAAGCAATTAAATGGATGCAGAAAAGATGGAAAATTAAATTAGAAACAAAAATGAATGATTATTTATTCAAGAAATGTACATTTAAAACAACAATTATTCTTATCAATTCTAATCTCTGCATTAAAAACATAGTGAAAACGATGTAATGTTATTAATTTTACTTTGCAATTCGGAAAATAAAAAAATTTTCAAAAAAGGGAAATCTTTTTCTAAATTAATAATTTTTTTAACATCTCCTCATTAAGTGTGACTTCCGAGGTTAGTTGAGAGACGACGAATGTATTGATTCCTCGATACAGTTAAAGAATTTACTTCGACCACTACTATATATTCTAAGTGTGTAGCAGTAAAAGTAGCAATTACGGTGTGTTCATAAAAAATAACTATTATTACTATTATATTTAATATAACTCTTGCAAAATGATTAAAAAAAATTGTTTAATCTTTTTTTGATACAATTACTGATAAAGATGCACATTTAAATAATTATTAATTTAATTATTTGAGATCAAATTTTTTCCCTTGCCGTAATTAAAACATTTTTAAGATTTCCATTGGCTTTAATTACGGCGGGCAAGGTATCTTCAAAATACACGTAATTTTAGTCACCGAAATTGATACAAACGCGCCGTAATAGAAAATTACGGTATTAGTTTTAATTTTTCATATTTGTTTAAATAATCAATTTTTATAAAGTTAAAATTTTTTTCAAATATATAAATAACATAAGCTTTTAGTTTAATAAGTCTTCAATTGACTTTATACAATAGAAATATACATCAATCGATTCGTTTTCATGCCAGGAATACAATTTTGACAAGAATTAATTAAAATTTTTATTATAAGAAAAAGTTATTTTATAAGTATTATTTTAAATTATAATTATTGATATTACCTATGAATTTCCAAATACCTGGGTGTAAACCACCCAGTCTTGTGAAAAATCTGTGGTTAGCAGACTCATTTAGATTATTGGTCCTATGGACTAAATGACCTATACACAAACTTTTAGTTCTTCTTCCCCAGTAATTTTGCAGGTAATTAAAAAATTTCATTAATTTAGTGTGAATTCTAAAAGGGTATTCTTTGATTTTTTCATATATGATATTAAGACCTTCAAAATATCTTTCTTCTGGAAGTAGTGGTAAATTGTAAGCCATTTTCAATACTGTATCATCTGCGTTTTTTAAATGACACTTGCTTTCATAGTATTCCCTAAAAGACTTTAAGAAAATGTTTATAATTATTGCTATATACCTATTTATCATTAATATTTTTTATTTTTACTACGTAAAAAATAACTTTAATATCTAGTAAGAAGAGGTCGATTGAAAAAATTAAAATGATTCTAAATATTGTTCAAATTTAAATGCAAACTAATGTAATTTTTTAACATTTACGTTTTGCTAATAATTTATAATTATGCATAAATTTTTATACTATTTAATTCTTGACGAAATTTGTACACAATGGTTTTTAAGAGAAAAATTTGTTAATTTTTTTAATAAAATCTCATTGTAAAATTAATTATAATAATTATGAAAAACATAGAACTATAGTAGTCGGTCACCTATTTTAATAGTTTGACAAAGTTATTGTAGTAGCTCAATACAAACATTACCTAATTTCCGAAAATTTATATGTTATTTGATATAAAAATTGTTTTAAGAATGATTTATTTTAATATTAAGGGGACAATCGCAGTTGTAGCGCCAAAAAATTGATCTTTTTTATGAATTTTTTTCTCGTACACCATTAAATTTTTTCAAAATATTGATTTATTATTTAAAAATACATATATTGAACATGAATTTAAAAAAAAAAGTTAAAAATATTAAATATTTTTAAAGTTATATCCTGTCAAAGTGATGTCCTTTTAAAAAATATGATTTGTGGTAACCACGACTATGGTAATCTGGCTCATTTGAAATCAAAAATTCAAACGGATTTACATTTATTGAAAGATTACCGTAAAATGGGGTAAAGTCGGCGTTTGCGGGTAAAGTCGGCCGGCGCTTTAAACACTTAAATATTGTATTTCATTTATTAATTTACATTAATTCTATAACTACATTTTTAATAAAACTCGGATTTCTTCTGGAAAAAAGTAATAGTTAAACTTTAAAATGATTTAAAGCGCAGGCCGACTTTACCCCCAAACGCCGACTTTACCCCATTTTACGGTATCTAATCCTTGACGGAGCGATTTAAAAAAAAAAAAATTTGACGAAATGGCGACCTGTCAAAGTTTACCTTTCAATTTTCACTAAAAAAAAATTGGTCCTTTTTCAGCTGTAAAAAAAAAAATTTTGCATAAAAAAATTAATCCTTCGATCAAGGACTAGATTATTATGTATTGAAAAAGCATGTTAAATTTCATGACAGTCGGTTTAGTAGTCCCAAGTAGCACGATATATCAACCAGATGTCACCGTGACATCAGGAAAATGTCAAAATGTCTGCCTTACGGTGATATCATGGTGACATCAAGGTGATATCACAAACATATCACGGTGATATCATGGTGATATCACCGTGATATCACAGTCATATCACGGTGATATCATATTATTAGAAAAATAATGAAATTTTAACTTAATTCTTTTTATTTTGTTCTCCAATTTTCATAACGAAGCATTTTTGAAAATATATATCTATCATTCTAAGGTCTAAATTTATCAAATTTTCCATCGACGCTTCTTATTGGTATTTTATAACATGGTATTTTAATAATAAAATAAAACTAATTTAAAAGTATATATTTACTAACCATTTTGCTAGTTTCTTGTTTTTTTAACTAAAAAGTATATTTATTGTTAAATATTATTAAAAATTTTAAATCCCTGTAAAATATCAACATGATATCACGGTGATATCACCATGATATCACCGTGATATGACTGTGATATCACCTTGATGTCACCGTGTGATATCACCGTAAGGCGGACATTTTGACATTTTCCTGATGTCACGGTGACATTCCCCGGTGATATCACCGTGACATCTGGTTGATATATCGTGCTACTTGGGGTTTTCAAGTGAGAGTGGTCACCTATTTCAAAATGTAGTTTTGAGAAAAACGTGTTTCAAGTTTTAACTAACTTTTTTATAAAGATGGATTTTTTTTGAAATCTGATAAAATCATCAATTATTGGACCATATAAGTAATTCTTTGGCAGATGATGCTGTTTTTAAAATCCCAATTCAAATATAAAGGTTTAAAGACCCACATGGCTGTTAGCTTGTTCTCGACCGACCTGACACGCCTACCTTTCAGCTTGTATATTTCATACAATTTTCACCGAATCATTATAAAAATTTGTAGACATATGTCTGAAAACATATTATGCTTTAAGAAAATGCAAAAAAATCGATTTTTTGAATGTTACAACTGCGATTGCACCCTTAAGAATAATAAAAAGAAGTTGTCGGCTGCTGGTGTGTGGCTGAATTTACTCTCATTTACCCTATAACTGGACTTGAAAACAGAAGAAAATTTAATTTAATATTTTTATGAATAACTTTATAAGGTTTAAAATATTCCTTTCTCTAAAATGAAAATACCACAAAGATGGCTATAAGGGATTCAGACCAAAGGCCACAAAATCATAAAAATATATACATATGGGAACCTGTGGGAATCACATGCGGTTTCCCATACATTACTTAATACCATATAAGATTCTATGTAAAAACTTATGGAATTCCATATGGAAAATTCGATGGTTTCCCGTATAGATTTTCAATTGAGTGCCTATAGAAACTTTTAATAGGGTGTTTTTCTTATTTTTTTAAATGACCAATACAATTTTTTTAAATATATTTTTTCGATTTCTGTAAAAACAGAAAACTGGCGTATGACTCCTTTTTCACTTGCCATCTTTCAAATAGTGAATAACATTTGTATATTGAAAACAAGAATTATACATTTGTTTGTATGGGAAATAGAAAAAGAAAATATCTTATAGAACCGACAATTGCCTGAAAATTTCCAAAAATTCATTTAGAGAGAAAAATGATTTACCTTTTTTGAATGGAACCAGCAGATATGGTAATCACACTCTGAATAAGTATCTTTTATACTTTTCATTACTGCTGCTTCCGCGTCTCCTGTTACATCTTTTAATGCGACTTTAAAATTTGGACAAAGTAAATTGATTTTTCCAAAAATTTCATTATATAAGTTGCTTGATCTGTTTGTCATTAATATAAACACAGCACCCACAGCCTTTAAAATTGTTTAAATCAATTAATTAAGATCACGTGAAAAGATTACCGGTAAACTCCGCGAAGTAGCTCCGCGGAATTTCCGCAGAGCAGGTCTGCGGATTTTCCGCGAAATTTCCGCAAATTTTTTTTTTTTGCATATTAATATATTTATGTTATTATTTAAAGTAATATAATATTTAATTTAATACATTCTATTTAAATTACGTTTTATACTTTAGTTAACAACTGAGATAAGATTTACTGTTAGACACGTCAATTTTTTGAAAAAAAATATTGATAACCTTTAGGATAGTTTCGTGGTTACAATCAGTAAGGATTTTTTAAGGATTTTAACATTTCAAGACATGATGAAAATACGAAGCATTAGAAGAATAACAAATCGATGTCACTCAAGAACTAGGCAGCAGCAAGAATACAATTTTTTGGGGAAATTAAACATGTCGTATAAAATTTTCATATTACGAAGCCATCAATAAGTAACGGTAACGACCGGGAAATCATTTCTTTTTCCAAACCTTTTAAAAGCTTATAACCTGTATTTAGATTATAAAGTTATTTTCTGAAAGTTTTAATTGTAACCTAATTTAACCCTACTAAAAATTAAAATATATAATGAGTGAAATAAATTTTATTAAATAAATAGAAATCAGTATCATATGGCAAATGCATTTTTATTTTTTTATTAATAAAATTTTTATATGAAATGAATTTTATTATTGTCTTATAAAAAGGATAAATACAAGTAAAAAACTATTTAATCTATTATATATTTAACTCTCTTTAATGCAATAATCTGATATCAATTTTGGGATTACTTTTTTAAGTAGAAAAGAAAAATACATACATCTTTACCGGCTATAACCGTGAACCTATTTTTATAGTTTTCAATTTTTTGTTAACAAAATTAGTGTCAAAGTCTTCTCTCACTTGTTAACTAAAAATTAAAAAGTAATTTTAAGTAGAATATACACAATTTAATTTTATATTATTTTAAATATTAACATAAATATATTATTATTCAAAAAAAAATTTGCGGAAATTTCGCGGAAAATCCGCGGAGCTCCTCTGCGGAAATTCCGCGGAGCTACTTCGCGGAGTTTACCGGTAATCTTTTCACGTGGGGAGGACAGTCTGAGTTTACTACAAAAAAATTTTTAAATTTTTTTTCATAGTAAAATTTACTGAAATGTTTTCAAATAATTATACATTATTTCATATACATTGAAGTAAATGAAAATAAAAATTTTTTTTATTTATAGCGTCAAAATGTCAAATGAAAATGACAAAAACTTGATTAACATGATTGGAAAAAATTATTTAACTGGTTGGGCTGAAATTTTCAGAGATTGTTCCATCATAAATGTAGTTTTTTGACCAAAAATGTTTAATTTTACTACTGGCTAGTCATTTTGTCACCATAAATAAAATTTTTTTTTTAAATTAACTTAAAACTTAAATTAAAATTTAGTTTTAATCGAGGGAATACATTTTTTCTGTAAACAAAATCAAATTTACACAGTAAAATTTTTTTTCGCAAAACCTTTTTTTAAATTTTGAAAAAATGACCTACAAAAATGGAATTGATATTTTAGAAAATCCTTGTGTCTGATTTTAGATATTAAGGCAATTGTTTCTCATCTCAAAATATTAAATAGAAATAAATAAATATTAAAATTTAATATCAAATATTAAAAAGATATATATCTATCCTGATAACATTTATTTATTAGGGGAGGATGGGGCAAGGATAGTTAGGTAAGACGTTTTCGAATCTAGCGACCAAACCTGAATTTGTATCTGCAAACGAGTAGTATTTTTGGAAAGCCTGCTTATTTGGCATTTTCTTGTACAAGTATCTTTCTTGTACAAGATCTTGCACCAGATCTTATACAAGATCTCACACATGAACTTGTTCCAAATTCGTATGCTTTTTCCTGTACAGGAACTGGTCAGAACTTGTACAAGTTCAGTTGCTGATCCTGTACAGGAAATTGTACAAGATCTTGTGCAGGGATTTTCAGTAGGGAATTTTCTTTCCCAATATCCAACCTATATTGGATTTCATATGGGATCACGGAGAAAAATGGAGGCTTAAATTTTTGAGGATAGAAAATGAATATTTCACTTTACTATCGTGATACACAGAAAAAACTTAGTCTCATTTTGATATGCAGAAACAATGAGTCAATGCTAAACGACATAGGCAGTGGCGCCACCAACCTGACTCATTTTTGCTGCTTATCAAAATGAGTAGCATACGCTATCATTTTGAGTTCAGGTTTTTTCTGTGTAGTTCAGCAGTTCTTTTAAAATTATTTTTCTTTTATTAAATAAAACCTCCTTAGATCATTTGTTTACATATCCCAGAGTAATAAAAAATGCTTTCCTACAGCACGCACAACTAGAAGTCCACTTTTTGTTGTGCACAATTAATGTTTTTAATTTTGGGGTAGGTTGTCACATATTTATCCCTCCACATATTCCTCCAAGATGGTAACGTGATACCCCAAGAAGGATAACTTTTCTCTCTAACATACAGTAATCTGTAATCCGAATCTAAATAGATAAAACTATTTCCCCAAAATTGAATCGATAAATTTACTTAGTATTCCTTATTCGGGGGTTTTTGGGGTCGCTGATTACGAATTTTAGGTCAGTTTTTAAAAATTCAAAATGGCGGATTCAATATGTAGAAAAACTTAAAAATTTAGTATATTCAAATGAAACATTGTACGAAATTAAATTCATAATTCATAATTTCTACGAAAAAACATTTCAAAACGTCATATAAATTCTAATTGAAAATTCTTGCGAAATCTGCATGAAATCCGCTATAACTTGTTTGAAAATCGTACGAATCATTTTCACATTGGATATATGTTCCCATAAAATTTTTATTTTCTTTTTCTTGAATAAAAATTTTTACCTTGTCCATTATCCTCATCATGATTGTGTACAATTGGCACATTTTTGGTATTCTAGGTGTAACCTATAATTTGAACAGTGAAATTTATAAAAGAGTTATTTTTATATCAAGGATGTAAAATAGGTGATTGTGGTAAACGTAATTTTTGTCCAATCTGTGTGGAAACTACACTGGAACCTTTAACTATTGCAGTACTCGAGTCTTATGTGGAATAGATAGAGGTATAACCTTGACGCCGTCTTTACGTTTACGTGAGCTGCTGCAATCGTCAGAGATGCAATTGTCAGAAGTTCCAGTGTATGTTAATTGAGGGTATAAGAGTTCTGAACAATACAGATAAAAACATAGGAGGAAAATTTATACAACTTTGCATATTAAAGAATTAGTTTATTGACTGGTTTCTTTTTGTTTATAAAAAGTTTTATTTTTAAAAAATATGTTTTTATGCAATGAATGCCAAACCTTTTTTGAAAAAAATTGAGCGCCTAGATCGTAGAATGGCACGTAAATTTATTTATAATTGTGAATGAAAATTTAACATAATTTTGTTTAGAAAATTTCAAAGAAAAGCAGAGTCCCCTGGAAGTAGCGGGTGCAGTTACGTTCCGGGGCCTCCTCACTCCATGCGAAATAACTTAAGTTCTATGATCCAAACGCCCAATTGAACTGGCAATGAAAGTTTAAAGTTAAATAAGTAAATAAAATTGTGAAATATAATTAAATTATTACTTTAAATGTTCCATCTAAAAAAATTTCTTTCACTGTGTTCAATTGCTGTAACAGAATTTGACTTGAGAAAATGAGAGCTGATTCTTCTCCACTTATTACAACTGATTGTAATAGTTGTAAAGAAGACATTTTCCCGACGAACATTAATTCCGCTAAATTTAATAATGATTTTGGCTGTCTGTAACCCATTTTATGTCTCACTCTAAGCATTGCCTGCTTCTCCTTTTTGTAATTTAGATTGTTTGGCAACCCGTTCTCAGAAAATCTTATTCAAATGAAAATTCATTAAATTTGTTGTTGAATTTTAAAAAATCAACTATATATATATATATATAAGGTAAAATTCCTATAGGGAACTAAGTGAAAAAAAAGTTGATCGAATCGGGCTTTAACTTTCACATAGCTTACCCATAGGGGTAAGTAATTTAACCACGAATTATTGTTAGGTTTTTTCAAAAACTGTCGGAGAAGGAGGAAGTTAAATTTTTTTGAAAAATTTAAATAGTAAATTTTTGAAGACTTGTAACTTTTAAACAGAAAGAAGAAATAAAATTTGCCCTGTATGTTTTCGAAAGGTTTTTTCCTGCTCTTTCGAATGGTGTAAAAAAAATTTTTAAAAATTCAAATTTTGACCCTTTTTTGGAAATTAAACCTTTTTCAAATTTTTTTTTAAGTTCGGTCCTTTTTATTTTTTTTATTTATTTTTTTTTTGAAAGCTAAAAATGTGCATTTTCACCACAAAAAATATTGAGATGTTTTTTTTTGTTATTTTCGAGATATTAATTAATTAATTAATTATTTTTAATAAAAAATGAAATATTTTACAAATAAATAAAGTTATTGCAATCCTGAAGGTACCCATTGAAAGCTGACGTAATTCCGCATCCAACGAGCCCTATACGGACTATTTTGGATTAGAGGATTTTTTAAAAGCAATTGCCGTGTTAGCCAATTGTTTATTAACAATCCAGTAACCCAAAGTACTTCATATAAGGCTCGTTGGATGCGGAATTTTGTTAACTTTCATTTAGTAACGTCAGAATTACGATAACTTTATTTGTTTATAAAATATATCATTTTTTTATTAACCTTAATTAATTAATTAACTAATATCTCATAAATAACAAAAAAGGACATCTCAATATTTTTTTTGATGAAAATATACATTTTTAGCTTTCAAAATAAATAAATAAAAAAAAATAAAAAGGAAATAAAAATAAAACTTAAAAAAAAATTTGAAAAAAGATTTAATTTCCAAAAAAAGGGTCAAAATTTGAATTTTTAAAAATTTTTTTTACACCATTCGAAAGAGCAGGAAAAAACCTTTCGAAAACATATAGGGCAAATATATATATATGGGTGAATCTTCGCGTAGCGTACAATTTGGTTTCTGTTATTATAGAATTTTTTTTAATTAAAATGAAAATCATAATATAACTTTCAAGTATGATAGTCAAGAATGAAATATCTGTAATGGACCAGACAAATTGTCTATAATTTTGGTATATTTTAAACAAATTAAATGCAACTGCACCCATGTAATATAATGATCTATTTTTGTACATAATAAAAATATAAAAAAAATTTTAATATAAAAAACAAAATTTTAAAAAGAAAAATATAATTTTGTAAATTTATTTGGAAATTTATAGGGTAATTTATGGTAATTTATGAAACTTTAAGGTAATTTATGATACATAAAATAAAAGTTTTAAAACTAATTTTGGAAAGTTATAGGTAATTTATGGAAATTTAATTAAAATCAAAGTTGTAATGTGAATTATTTAAAAAAAATTTATTGTAATTTTTAAACATTATATTCATTAAAAGACGGCCAAAAAACTTCTTCATGATGCTAAGGCTTCCTCATAATGCATAATTAAAAATGTTTCTTTAAAGAAGTTATTAGCAATTTTCAATCGGTTTCGCCGATTGTATACTTAAGGAGACTCTTGATTTCATTTTAAATATACTAGTTGTTATCTTTTTATATTTAAGAGCGAATGTATTAAGTGGTTAGGTGACTGTGAAACACAAAAAAAGACTCAAATTTAAAAGTTTTTGTAGAAGTAGAATGAAATTATTAAGAAACCTGTAGAGATAGAGTTACAGCCCTAGCCACAATCTATAAAAATTTTTTCTATAATATATTTTATCATTATCAAGTTTTCTTAAAATTAAATTAATATTTATATTATAAATATATTTCATTCACACAAACATACACATTTATAATAACACATAATGTAATACACTTTTCTAATTAGGTTGTACTCAGAATATTCCTTATTTCAGAATTCTAAATTTTATAAGTGTAAATTACGTTTTTCGTAATGTGAAGTTTTCTCAAACATTTTCTTTCAGCGCGGTCTAGACATTTACCTACGTGGCGACCGGATGACGAAAATCGTTCTGGGCAGGCAAATAAGCAATGTTCTCAATGTACATAATTACCTTCTCCTTTTTCATTTTCCATCATTCTTTAATATAAGGTATTTTTATTGTATAACGCGCGAAACTTTCCTGAACATTAAAATGAAATTTTTGCCTAATTATAATTATAGGCGAAAATTTCATTTAAATGTTCAGGAATTTAATAATTTAAATTTTTATAGAATTTTCACTAAACATTGCAATTAAATATTCCAAACATTTCAAATAAATCTTTGGGAAATCTTTAGGAAAGTTTCGGTGCTGTGGGGGTAGAATTAAAAAAACGTTATTTACAACTCAAAAGCTAGAGAAGTACGTATTGCCTACTTAAATTAAGTGGGAAATATTCTTACAATAAAAATAATATTCTTATTCTTGGCACCTATTTAAGTAGGTATTCTAAAATCTGGAATATCGTTTTTTCAGCGTATGTATTAAGAGTGCACAATAGAGCGTTGCACAGATTTAAAATTTTAGCTTTTAAAAATGTTTTACTTTCATAATAATTATTTCTTATTTCTGAGACCCGGAATCTTTTTATAGAAGAAATCGATTTGTTTTTAAAGTTCCCAGTGGCCTAACCTCTCATATATTCTACTATTTAAAATAATAAAGAAAAACCGCTGACAAGTTGAAGTATGATTTGCTTCCTAATGGGAGAAGTATTTTTTGTGTTCATTCCATGATCACTGTCCAATGTTATAAAAATAAAATAATGAGATAATAAGTGACATTAAAATAAACGATTAACAAAGTAAGAGCTGTTATATTTTACCACCATTGGATATCAAGTCATGAATTTCTTTTTTCCGCATATATAAAAATATACTATTAGATATTTAAACATTTTTAAAAGTTATGGGGAAAAAAGATTTTTGCAAATTTTAAAAACGTCAGTAACTTTGGATTGAATTACAGTGGAATGTTTGCCAATAGTTCAGAAGATGATAAGACTTAATAGACTATAAAATTAAAAGGGTGTCTAGCGAGAAGTACAAAAAAATGTTTATTTTTGGCAAATTATTAAAAAGTTCCCTGACTTTTTACTGACTAAAATATTTCCCTGACTTCCCTGACCGCTGGACACACTGAATTAATGAAAAACATTTGTAGGTGTTTTACCCCTTTTTTTAAAGTTATGGACAAGAACGATTTTAAAAAAATTTTTAAATGCAAAAAAATTAGTTAATCTTAATTAATGTGGGGGTCATAGTACATTTTATATAAATATCATATAATCAATCATAATCTGTATTAATAAAATCAGAATTTTGTCAGTACATTCCTCAGAATCCAAAATTTTTGACATAGTTTGTCGTTATGAATAACAAGGAGTCAAAAATGGCCATAAAAAAATTTGTGTCTGTAGGTATCTATGTCCGCAATATTTTGTTCCAGCATTACGTAAGAACGGTTTGACAGATTAAAGTGAAACTTGGTGGTCTCTTAGGTATAAGCCTAACTTAAAATCTTTGTCATATCCGAATAAAAAATATTAATTTGTATGGAAAATATGCTACTTTTTTAAAAATTCGAAAAATCAAAAATTTTCAGATTATTTATTTCTTAATACATTGTTTCTAAACTTTCTATAATTCGGTATTAAATGTTATTTAGTCACATTTTAGCATAATTTTATAAAAATTACAAGGTAAAACTGAAATATGGCTATAAAACAGTTTTTGGGGTTAAAAAATCGAAACAACTATTATTGTAACCAATTGCTTTCAAACTTAATTTAGGGGATCTCTGATTAAGATTTTTACGTCAAAATAAGAAAATTCCAAATTGCAAATTGAAAGTATTTGGTTCAAAAATTTGAAAATCAAAAAATCGAACAATAAAAATTATTGTAATAATTGAATTTATACGTCTCTAATTATTTTGTTTGTACAAATCTATCTATCTATCTATATCTATTATATATATAATTATAAATTACAGATTTGTAACAACACAACTGCAAAAATTCGACGGATATATTATAGAAGAGCCATAGAAAATGTAGTATATTATCGTTTTTTAATCATAGTATTCTTTTGAGTACATGTATTTTTGTGATGGATTATTCGATAAATTTTTGGTGCTGTGTGGGTGAGATGTATGACTGGTTACCTCTACACTGAGAAGAAAAATTTAGTGGTTGCAACAAAATTGTTTGGTTAGACAATTTTGGTTCTTGTAACCGAATTTTTGTTGGCTGAAACAAAATCGTAGAGTTATCTCAACCAAACATTTGGTTAGGCCAACAAAATTATTTGGTTAAACATTTTTAAATTCCAACCAAAATTTGGTTACGACAACAAAATAATTTGGTTAACACAACAAAATAGTTTGGTCTAAAAAACCAAATGATCGTTTGTTGTCCTAACCAAAATTTTGGTTGTGGCAACCAAATAATTTGATTTGCAAGGATGGAACTCACAAGGATGGGTAGTCCGGTGGTCAGAGCTCCCGACCTTCAGTTTTAAAACAGAGGTTCGATCCCAGGCGGAGATGAGATTTTTCAAAGTCCACAAATATTTCAATTGGATAAATATAAATTAAACGTTAAATTGATAATAAATAAATAATAAAATAAATAAAAAGGATACAAAAAAAGAAATAAGGTAGAATAACATTTTTAATTTTACAAAATAACTGTTTGTTCGATCAACCAAATATTTTTGTTGACCTAACAAAAAAATTTGTTTGAGCTAACCAAACATTTTTGTTATACCAATAAACAACACTCAACCAAATTTTTTGGTTGACTCAAACAAATAATTTGGTTACTAAAATACCAACAAAATTTTCTTGGTGGCCCAACCAAATTGGTGGTGCATCTTGGAAACAATATCATTGAAATGTTTAAATTTCATAAAAAAATTTAATTTGGTAAAATTTAGTTTAAATCATAATTTAAATTTAAGGAAGATATAAGTTTTTATTGACATTGGTTAAATAACAATCAAATATTTATATAATTTTTAAGCAATGTAAATAAATTCTGAACAATTTACAGACGATCCTGATGAAAATACTAATACTTTTTGTACGAAAATACTATCGGACACGCACCACTAGATGTCGAGACCCGACGTAGGCGGTTCGACAGCTAGTTGAATCATAATGAAAGTGATTAGTACAGAATCCTTCTTTCTGTATACACTTACACTCACACATACGGAACGACTTTTTTTGATTCTTGAGGACGAAAAATACAAAGTTACATCATAAAATATAACTTGAAAACTTTTCATATTAAAATGCTTTCCATGAGGAAGCAATACAATTTAAAATTAATAATTGCAGTTTAAATTAAAACTATTTATCTTGTTATAAATAATAAAATAAATAATTGAGAAACTTAAAAATTAGTGGTAATATAATAATTAAATTCTTACTCAGTAACGACATTATCGAAAATAGTTTTTTGTTCAAGAGTTATGTCTTTGCACTTTTCAACCATTAATTTTCTAGCCTTTCTATTATTTTCTCCAAAAGTTTTAAAAATACTGCATGTATGATTTTCTTCTTTCCCTTTAATAAAATGCCCATTTTCTTTTATTAATAAAAATTTACATGCAGTCCTTCCTGTTCTTTTTGAACACCTGCCATAATCAAAAAGTATACTATATCACTGAAAAAATGATATTCTAGATTTAAGAATTTCTTCTTAAATAGGCGCCAAGAATAGTGCCGAATTAAAGTAAGTGAGGAAATATTCTTACAGTAAATAATATATTCTTGGCGCCTATTTAAGAAGAAATTTTTAAATCTAGAATATAATTTTTTTAGTGTTGCAATTAAATTAGTAAATTCTAAGTGTAAGTGATAAAATGTAGGTCGGCTTTAATTATCATAATTAAAGGGTTAGAATCATATATTCGTTATCTTTAAACATTTTTTTTATTATGAAATTTTTTTTGTTTACTTATACCAATAAAGGACTAACCCAGTAATATTGCCAAACATTCATCAATGTTGGAAATGATTTTGCAATATTATCAAAAAGTTTGGATGCTATAGGGGTTGTTGCGTGAAAAGCACGCTTTAAAAGAATTAACGAAAATTTAAATTTTATGCCTAATTTTATATTTTATATAATAATGCGAAACTGCTCTTTTGTATGACTAAAACTTGAAATAAGTGAAATTAAATAAACAAATAAAAATACTTTTTTAAGGTGGTTTTTATTAGTATTAGGTTTATTGTAATATTCAGTATTTATCGATAAATTAATTATTTCATAAAAGAATTTTTAATTGATAAATGTTTTAAATAATTATGTTTTAGAAAAATGTAATTAAATTTATATAAATAATTAATTGAACAATAAACTTTAGTTTGAAATTTGAGAAATGATTGATTTTTGCAAGAGCTGGAGTTATCATTTTTGAAAATAAATAAATTTCATGAAATTATAATTTTAATTTTCGTACAGTTTATTTGCCGAAGAGTTTATAAATATTTGAAATAATAATTTAATTTTAGAGAATTTTTGATTCAAAAAATGTTTTAAATATTAAATTTTTAAAGATGTTGATTAAAATTATAAGAAATAATAATTAATTTAGCAAAGAATTTTAGATAAAAATTTTAATAAAAACAATTAAATTTTAAGTAGAGTTCGATTTAATACTTTTAGAAATAAAAAAATTTCAGGAGATTTTTAACTAAAATTTTCATAAATATGAATTACTGATGATTATTTATAAGTTTTAGATAATAATTGAATTCTAGAGAATATTCAATTGAAAAATGTTTTAAATAATTGAATTTTAGAAGGACTTGAATAATGTCATTTTAAATATTTACTTTTAAGTGAAATCATAGTTCATTTTTTTACATAATTCAATTTCAAAACGTATATTTTATAATAAAAATATCTTGTTAAAAAAAATTGTAAAAATGTCGAAAACAGTTTCATTCATTGAAAAAAGTCTATAAAAGTCATTTAATCTAAGGCCTGTATTGTGTTATATTTATGGTAACTGAGGTATAAATAAAATGAGATGAAATTTTAGGTGTCAACCAGGATTTTGAGAAATATTTAATTAAATTGTAAAACTATATTTTTAAAAATTTTAATATTCACCTAAGGATGTTTTCGTTTCTGGGATCTGGATTATAGCTGTATCCATCAATGAAAATAGGCATTTTAAATATAATAAAAATTCAAAATTTTCAAATTTTTTAATCTGTAATAAACTCTGATTCATTAATAAAATAGAACTTTTATCTGCATGTTGCTTAAAATTTGAAAATATTTTTAGATCATTATTTTTAAACGTAAAGAATTTGATAATTCATTAAATATTGAATTTATATTACTATTCATCGATTTTTATTTATTAATTATATAAAATTAAAACGTTAAAAAATATATAGTAATACAAACATTTATGCAATAGTAAAATAATTCTTTTTAATAAAATAAAAAAAAATTTATTTAAATTATGATTATTCTTAACCCTATTTTCACATTTAAAAAAACTTAAGATAGGTGACAAGTTGTAAAATTTTTTAAAAATCAATAGTTTAAAAAGAAATTAAATTTACCTCGTTTTAGCGTTTGTTAGCTTTGTTCAAAATATTTAACAACATTCTATCAAAACAGAAACAAATATTGACAAACGTATCTGACAAAGTTTAAACATTACACATTTGTTTTTTTAATTTCAATTGATATATATATATATATATATATATATTTATATATATATATATATATCAGATTTAAATTTCTTAAAGAAAAAATATTCAAAATTAGGTAGGATATAAGAAGTTGATCTACAGATAGAGCGATTAGTGTAAATATTAGAAAATTATAAAGAAATTGAATTAAAGGTTCGTAATAATATTATTATGTATCTATGACATATATATATATATTATATATGTAAATTGGATAAATAAATTAATTAATTAAACAAAATAACCAATAAATAAATTATCATATTAAGGTCCAATTTCACAAAATCCGGTTAAAAGTTAATCATCAATTAAATCCCTAATTGACCAATCATGAGTGCTTAAATTAGCTTTAATCGATGATTAACTTTTAACCGGAGTTGGTGAAACTGGCCCTAAGTAATTAAAAAAACAATAAATTAAAAACAGGTTAAAAATATCTAATTAAATCAAAAAAATTATAGATTAATTTTTTTTAAATTCTTAGGGTGCCAAAAATAATTCGTTTAATCTGGGGAAAAGGGGTATATGAATAAATGTAAAAAAATCTCAATAAATTTCTAGAATTGAATATAGGTTAAAAATAGCTCATTAAAAAAAATTCTTGATTAATTTACATTTTAATTATTAGGGTACCAAAAAAAATTCGTTTAATCCGAGGAACAGGGGTACATGATTAAATGTAAAAAAATTTCTCAATTTATAGAATTAAAGATAGGTTAAAAATAGCTAATTTAATAAAAAATTTATAGATTATTTTCTTTTTAATTTTTAGGGTACCATAAAAAATTCGCTTTATTTATAAAAGAAATATTTTTTAATTAATTTAATAATTATAAATAAAATTCTAAATTAATTTTTTTATAATTTTAGTGCATTAAAAAAAATTGAATAGAAATTTTCATCATTCCAACAAACACATGCACATTTAATTCTTTTCAAATATTAGATCTCACAATAATTATAAAACAGGGTTAATCAGAAAAAAAATTTAACGCACATGAAACGTGTCAACATTGAGATAGGTATATGAAATATTTAATTTTTTTGAAAAATAAAAAAAAATTTGAAAAATTTAATTCCTTAATTTTCTACCTTAATGTATATTTTTCAAATTTTTTTTATTTAAAAAATATATTATAAATAAAAATTCTTATTAATAATGTTTATTATTGATCTTGCGTTTTTTACTCCGTGTCCCTCGCTTCATCTAAAATAGAATTTTTTTTTAATTATGTAATTCAATTTAAATTAAATTGTAAATTCTAATAACTTTAATATTTTATTATTAGCCAAGTCTACTTTTAGGCCGAAAGGCTGAAGCTTAATAATAAATAATAATATTTTATTATTTTGGGTTTAAATGTATTAACCTTGAACAGGTTCTGTTAGGAGCATTAATTCCATGTGAATCAGGAAGTCTATATTACAATTTGTAGTAAAATCATAATGACAATCTATTTCTGAAATTAATTGGTTTATTTCTTCTTTATGATGCTTTATTTGTTCTGTTGTCCTTATTAACTCATAAAGTTCATTATTAGAAGGTGGCCGAAATTTTTTAATTGTGAAAGCTATCATTTTATGGTACAACACAATTGCAGCGTATAAAATTTGATAGCGGAATCTCACGAATTGGAAATTCATCCACATTTGAAAGAGACGATGTGCTTTTTTAGAGTCACCTGTGATAAAAAAATTTAACATTTATTGAAGATGAAAGAGGTTTGCATAGTTATGTAGAATATTACAAAAATAAATTTAATATTCCTTTTGTTGAAGAGAATGATGTGTGATTAATTAATTCAGGTGTTTTGAGTTTACGGAAAAGAAGTTTTACTTGTAACAGACGGAGTTTTTATTAGAATAGTGACAGTTTTAGCTGATTCAGTTAAAACATTCTCTATTCTAATGAAACATATTGCTGTTCCACGTGAAGATTTTTTCCTCAGTAATTTTAATTTGAATTAATTTTGTATAAACATTTTTTCATAATCTCTGACCCAAGCAGCACGTAATATTACAGTAATATTACTGTAATATTAAAATTTCTGCCTTATGGTAACATTACAGTTATATCAACCGGTAATATTACGGTAATATTAAATGGTAATATTAAAAAAATTCTAAAATCATTTAAAAAAATATTTGACCGATAAATTAATATGTTTTTCTGTTTTATTATAAAAAAAAACTTTGAAATTGGTATGTATATAATAATAATATATACATAATATATATATATATATATAATAAGCGTATAATATTACAGTAATATATTACTGTAATACGTGGGATATTTGTCTGATTATAATTATTAAATTTTTCTGTTTTATCATTAAAAACATTTAAAAGTTTTATTTATTTTATTATATACAGTGACGTTACTGAAGTTACAAATGTCAGAATAAAAAACCGGTGGAAATATGAAGATTTTTAAAATTAATCAATTAGAAATTATCAAGAAAATCGTGATTGGTTAATTTTAAAAATTGCGCCAAATCTTTCTGTCAATTGATTATTAGGTAATTTTTAATTTTGGACAAATGAAGATTCGGCGTCTTAAAAATTCTATTAATTACAAATTGGTAAAAAAAATTCTGATAAATTAAAATTCAGTCAATTGGAATTTGTCATTTAAAAATTTGAATCATATAAAATTCGATTAAATAAGAATTCTGCTAAATTAACATTTTTTTATATAAAAAAATCATGTAATGAAAATGATTGTAAAATAAAAATTTAGTAGCTAGAAACTAATTATTGTAATTATAAATTATTTTGTTCATTATAAGGAAAATTACCAGATGCTTTTAAAAATCCAATAATGATGAGAGTTGGATACAACGTTGACATTATAGCTAAAAGATTAGCTTGAATTTCAAATCGTGACAATAATGTTGACATTGCTAATGGAGCAAGAATAAGTCCCATAATGAAAACAATACTAATCACAGGGGATACGAAGATTAATTTCTTTATCGTGAAGTCTGTGTAAACTATTTTTTCACTATATATCATCGTGAAACTTAGTACAATTCCCATTATTACTCCTGCATTTAAGTTAGTCAAATATGTACCAATATCATTATTTTCAAAATATCCAAAAGCAAAGATTCCAATCAATAAAATAGTAATTCCCATTAAAGTACCGAGGCCAGCAATTGAAAACATCCTCACGATAGTTCCCGTCCAAGGATCTAGAAAAATATGGACCAAAAATTTCTTAATCACACATGCCAAAAATGTAAAATTTTTGAATCAGCTATTAAAGTAGAGGGACCGCTGATAACCTTTCGAATTTAAGACTATTTAAGGTTGTCATTCTTTTCTGTTAATATTAAATATTTAAATCTGTAATATACTATAGGATATTGAAAAACAATTAATTCATTAATAATTCATTAAAAATTACTTTTTTCATTTTTCATAGTGAAATATGATTTCAAGTTCTCAAAATTTTTTTTTAATTTTGACAATTTACAATAATTTTAGATCCTAAATAATAAAATAAAAAAAACACCCCTTGAGAATATTAATTTCGATTCCATTGGGTGTAGATAGTAGATAAGGTATTTTTGTATGTATTTTTTTAAAATTTTAATTGCTAAAAATTTATCTTTATATTTACAATATTTAAACTTACAATATTCATTCCTCAAAGGATTTTTTGAATTTAAAATAATTAACATTTCCTTGTAATTAAAATTTTCCAACATGTCATCTAATAAATTTCCTGAAAAAATATAAGGGCATATCTTTGAAACCTTTAACTTTTCAATAAGAAAAAAATTTTTTTTTTTTTTTTGAGCACAGTATTGAAACTTTGTCTACATAAATTTCAAGAACTAAGCTTTCCAATTATACAAGTGGACATATAAAACAAGTTGTCTTCAAAAAGTTATAAATATTTAAAATTGAGAATTATTTTTAACCTGTAACAAAAAAATATTCAACAGGTGTTTGCTTTTTAGGATAAAAAACAGTTGAAGGGAATTTTCTAAGGGGTTATAATTTTAAAAAGCAATAAAATTCGTTTAATATTTTCAATATTTATATGAATAATAAAATACTGAAATAATGCACTGGGTATAAAAGCATGTGTCAAAAATTAACTAAATATATAAATTTTTTATTTGAATATTTACATTACATTTTAAAATAGATTTTTATTATAGTGAATTGTTTTAAAAATGTAAAATTGTAATTTTTAAAATTTACCATACGATTTTCATAGACTTTTTTCTATTTAAATTTAATATTCGTAAACTTTCCAATTTCTTTTCTCTTTTTTCCTTTTTTATTTTTCTTTTCTCTCGCATCTTATCTTTTTTCAGAATGAATTTTTTTTGGATCCATTTTTGTGTCTCGAAATAAACATTAAAACTTAACCTTCAGGTTTTAATAATTAATGACAGTTTCTATAAAAAAAATTATAATCGGCAACTTCGTACATAACAATTTGTTTCTAAAAAATTTCGGTCGATTACGGTCGACCGTAATTGATGAATATTTTTACATTATCTTTGCAATGAAGTATTTTTTCTCGAAGCACATTCACGGGATGTTAAATGGCACATGTGAAAATATATACAAGTACTTTTCGAATGCTTTTATATGATTTTCATGAAGTATCACTCGTATTACGGTTGTTTTCAAATTTTGTCCACACGTGTTTTCGTTTACTTAACTTATAATAGTTTTTTGAAGACATGAAGCACATCAATTTATTATGTCTCAAAATAATTATAGTAACTTGATCTTTGATTTCCCATAAGTTATTTTAACGTGCCGCTTGTCTTATAAAAGAAAAATCATAAATACGATGATTACGGTCGAAAAGGTTAAAAGTGAGGGACAACTTTTAAAAGCTTATAAATTTTTTCACAAGTAATAAAATATTAATTTCCCTGCGAAACTGTGTTCACCGATTAATTAACATTGAAAAACCATATTTCAGAATTAGTAATTTTTATTAAATCTAAAACTATATCGTTTAAAGCATCAGAAAGTATGGTTAAGGACAAGTAGACATTGTTAAAAATCGCGTTTTAAAATTGAAATAATTATTTATGTATTTAATAAATTAAAGTGGAATCTTTTGGAAATGATTGATTATATCAAGCATTAATATTTCCAACAAAAACCAACGAAAAATTTATTAAAATTACCAAAATATATGCGAGGGACATTAAAGTTAAAGGTTCTAGAGATATGCCCATAAAAGATTTTATTATATTTAATCACTTATTAATATAGATAATGTGATATATATTTAAATTACATACCACGATATGTCTCCAAACCCGACAATATTGCCTTTTGCTTGTGACGAATAGGTTTCCGAATATTGCTTGCCATTTTTTAATTATTATTAAAAGAATAAAATTTGACATGAAAAAGCAAAAAGGAAAAATTTAACATATGGTTAATTAAAAACAAAAGAAAACATTAGTATTAGGTAGATTTCACAGTTAGCGGTGTTTCAAAACTTACGAATAAATAATTCTTACTTTTTTATTTTTTGATTTTAATTTTACATATTTATGCAGAATTTATTATTTACTATTTATTATTTATTATATATTATTTATCTATTCTTGAATTTTTTTATCTCACAAAATTTTTTAATTTTTACAAAGATTTTATGAAATAAAACTGGATATCAATTTCAGTTAAATATTTTTAATAAATTATTCATATCGTGAATAATAATATTAAAACAGAAAAAAATGATTGATGAATTACATAATTAAAAATAATTTAATAAAAGACGACTGTAAAATATGAATGGTAAAAAAAATTTTAAATTTAATATTTAATTATTTCAAATTGAATATTTAAAAATTACAGTAAAAAATTACATTTGCTTTATTTTTAAAACTATTAGAAAAAAATTCTCAATTTATTGTTATTATATGCAAGATAAATAACTTAATGCACATATTTCAATGAGTATTAAAATAACTAATAAAAACATAAATATATTTTATATAGGTATATATAATACTACATTACAATTATATCAAAAATTTTGGGAGAAAGTATTGGAAATAAATTAATAAACATTTTTTATTAAAAAAATCATCGTTTTCTACCTATTGGAATAATTTAAAGACTTTTTCATTTAATGTTTTTTTACCATTGACATAGTACTGATTCGGTGTGAATGACAGTGTACTGCCAGTACTGGTTTTAATATTTTTTTACCTCCGACATAGTACTGATTCGGTGTATTAGTCAGTACTTTATTCGTTTCCTTAAGTATATTACTGTATTCCCAAGCAGCACGGTATATCCCCTGAATATCCCTTGAATACCACCGTGGAATATTCCCATGATCTTCCAGGAAAATCAAAATGTCCGCCTCATGGAAATATTCCACGGTGACATTCAGGGAATATTCCAGTGACATTGAAGGTAATATTAAAGGAATATTCCAGTGATATTGAGGGAATATTCCACGGTTATATTGAATTTTTTTTAAAGTGTTGAAATAATAAAAAAGTGTTATACATTGTTATTTAAATAAGCAGGAAGATTAAAAACACATTTAAAAAAAATTCAATATAACCGTGGAATATTCTCTCAATATCACTGGAATATTCCCTCAATATCACCTGAATATCCCTTTAATGTCACTGGAATATACCCTAAATGTCACTGTGGAATATTCCCATGATGCGGACATTTTGATTTTCCTAGAAGATCATGAGAATATTCCACTGTGGTACTCAAGGGATATTCAGGGAATTTACCGTGCTGCTTGGGTTAAGGGATGAAAAAAGTTGAAAAAAATTTGTAGTAGATATATAATAGTTGAACCAATCGAATTTTTTTTTTTTTATTTCAGTATTTTGTCTCGCATTTGAAAAAAAACAGACTTAAAAATCATACCAAATTTTTTTCTTATTCTTTATGACTCCTATAACAGAAATTCACTTCAATTTTTGATTTTTGTTATGGGAGTCATAAGGAATAAGAAAAAAATTTGGTATGATTTTTAAGTCTGTTTCTTTTCAAATGCGAGACAAAATACTGAAATAAAAAAAAAATAAAAAAATTTTAATTGGTTTAACTATTATATATGTACTATAAATATTTTAATTTTTTTCATCCCTTAATACAGTAATATACTTAGGAATCTTTTTTCTTAAAACTTTCTTAGAAATTATGCTGTCTCCATTTACCCCAAATTTTATGCAATTATTAATTAAATTAATTAAATTTAAAATTAATTGAGAATTTATTTCACATTTATTCATGTACCCCTTTATACAGGGTTGAATGAATTTTTTTGGTGCAGTAAAAATTAAAAAGAAATTAATCTATATTTTTTTTATTAGATTAGCTCGTCGATTGAGGGCAGAAACACGCCAATTCAGGTGAATGTTGAGAAACATGACAATCTAAAAAATATTAGGGAAACCTGCCATTCCAGTGAAGATTTCAAAAACATGCCATCTCAGATGTCAAATTTTTGTTGATTGTTTTAGGTTGGTAACACTGTAAACGAAAAATTGATGAGTCAAAATAATTAATATTTTGCTGAATATTGATGGTTAAGTCGGTAGAACCTTTAATAATTTTATTATTAATAATTGTACTTTTCTTAATTTTTAATATTGATTTCAAGAATAAAATTTTGTTAACTATAATATAACATTCTCAAGAAAGTATTACCAACTTAAAACAATCAACAAAAATTTGACATCTGAAATGGCATGTTTTTGAAATCTTCACTGGAATGGCAGGTTTCCCTAATATTTTTTAGATTGTCATGTTTCTCAACATTCGCCTGAATTGGTGTGTTTCTGCCCTCAATCGACGAGCTACTTTTAACCTATATGTAACTCTAGAAATAAATTAATAATTTTTTTTACATTTATTCATGTCCCCCTTTTACTCAGATTAAAAGAATTTTTATCGGTATCCTAAAAATTAAAAATAAATTAATCTAAAATTTTTTTTATTAGATTAGCTATTTTTATTTAACCTATATTTAATTTTAGAAATTAATTGAGAGTTTTTTTACATTTATTCATCTACCCCTTTTCCTCAGTTTAAACGAATTTTTTTGGTACCCAGAAATTAAAAAGAAAATAATCTAGAATTTTTTTTTACATTTATTCATGTACCCCTTTTTACAATGTTATACGAATTTTTTGGTACCTTAAAAGTTAAAAAGAAATTAATCTAGAATTTTTTTTTTTTAAATTAACTATTTTTAACCTATTTTTAGTTCTAGAAATTGATTGAGAGTTTTTTTAAATTTATTCATGTATCCCTTTTTTTAAGGTTAAACGAATTTTTTTGGTACCTTGAAAAGTAAAAAAAAATAATCTTAAATTTTTTTTTATTTAATTTGCTATTTTCTCCCTTTTTTAATACTTAAATTAATTGATAATTTTTTTTACATTTTTTCATGTACCCCTGTTCTCCAGATTAAACAAATTTTTTTTTGGTACCTTAATAATTAAAATATAAATTAATCAAGAATTTTTTTTAATTAGCTAAAAATTAATTAAAAATTTTTTTTACAAAAAACCAAAAATAGTGAGAGTGAAAAAGTCAGTGATATGTGTTCTCTCTCATGTAAAGTTTACGTCTAACGTCTTACGATTTTCATTATGCTTTGGTCCATAGAAGTCGATGCACACAGGTAAAATAAAGTTGGTTCTACAATAAGCGCATCGGACGTGGACGCGATCGTGCTGACGTCACCCATTTGAATAACATTGTGACGTCAGCACGTCCACGTCCGACGCGCTTATTGTAGAACCGACTTAATGCTGACTCTACATTGGCTGCGTAAACGTGTACGTGAACGTGAACGTGCTGACGTCACCCATTTGAATAAAGTCGGTTCTACAATGGGCACGTTTGTACGCGAACGTGTACGTTCCGTGCTGACGTCACAATGTTCTGCAAATAAGTGACGTCAGCACGGAATGTACACGTTCACGTACAAACGTGCCCATTGTAGAACCGACTTCACATTGTGACTTCAGCACGTTCACGTACACGTTTGCGCAGTCAATGTAGAGTCAGCATGAAAGAGCTTGTACGTACAAGCTCACGGATTTGTAAGTTGTACATTGGCCTTTATCTACGTAAAATTTGTTTTTAAAGGCGCTTGTACACCTCACAAATTCTTCCTCGGAATTTGTCAGAAGTTTCACTAACTTTGATTGGATTTGCTCATAGAAAATTTCGAAATTTTCCTTTCTTTTGAAAATTCTCCATGAGCAAGGCCAATCAAAATTAGTATAACTTTTGACAAATTCCGAGTATACTTAGAATTTGTGAGGTGTACAAGCGCCTTAAGGCGCCGTCCCATGCTGACGTAAAAGCGGAAAGCATGAGAACGAAAGAGAAGAACATATTTCATTGCTTTTATAATGTGTCTCCAATAGAACCATTAGGGTGCACTCCCATAGGTGCGTAAACGTAAGCGAAAAGCAGAGAAACATGAGAGTGAGAAGAATATCTTGTAATCATGTTTTCCTGCTTTCAGTTTTACTCTTATGCTCACATGGGACTTCACCCTAATGGAGCGGTCACACCTCGGCTGCAGGAGGCAACCGTGTAACAGTAAGAGAGATAGAAGATTTTCCATCTCTCTTACTCTTACACGGTTGCCATTGGCAACTGCTCCTGCAGGCGAGGTGTGACCGCTCCATAAGGGTTCATTTTCATAGGACATCAGTTGATGGAAGCAACACATGAGATAGAAAAGGACATACATTTTTTTTGTCCTTTTCTATCTCATGCGTTGTTTCAGCAACTGATGTCCTATGAATTTGCATCTTAAATAACGTAAATGTGGACGTATGACATACTAATGCTAAATTATGCTTGTTTCGAAATTCCAAAAGTTCTGATATTGGCAAAAATTAATTATCGATGCTTTGATAAAATTTAAATTACATTAGTATATCTCTTCTAAATTGAGAACGGAAGCACATTTAAAATGTTAAAATTTTTTACGGAATTATTGTAAATAAGATAATATTATTTAACTCAACTGAAAGTTGTCAATTGACCAATATTTAAATATTTTATTTATTAATTAATACTTATTTACCAAAACTAGACAAGAAAGTAAATAAGAAAAAGAGGTTATGCTGCCATTGATGCGGCTACAATGTCGACAACCTGGTTTTCTACAGTATTATACGTATAATACGTATAATAATGTTTAAGTGCCAATCTCATGAGTGCAAAAGAGAAAGAAAGACTACCTATCTCTTTCTCACTCATGAGATTGTCACTTGGACTTGTACTTGGCTTTTGCACCTATTCTAGAACCGCCTTTACAACAACTTGCATCGGTACTTGTATCTGCATTTGCTTTGCATTTAATCACTGTCTTACATGTGAGCGCGCACATCAATTTCCAGATATCGAATATTAAATTAAATAATGAATTACTAATTCATTAAATATCATTAATACGTAATCAATTAATTAATTTAATGTATAATAGACTCACTAATTAATTATATTTAATTAATTTGTAATTTATTAATTAATTTAATTTTCGGTAACTAAACAATTCATGCGCATGCGCACATGCAGTAGCAAATGTAAAGCAAGTACAGATACAAGTTGTAGAAGCGCCTTAATTTTAATCCTTCCCGACTCTGCTTCGGATGAACATAATTTTGGGCTTTTGCTTCCCAACCCTGTTTGTTTACAAATGTCATCTTTCGATGATGATAGTGTTTAACAGAAATTTAAGTCCTAGAATTTTGTTTGTAAACAATCATAACAACCCTAATAAATTAATAATATGAAAACGATATTTAAGGTATTTTAAAATATATAATTTAATATTTTAATTAATTAACTAATAAATTTATTAAATAAATGTGTTGAAGGTCAATAATAATTAAACTTGTTATAATGTTATATTTGTAAGTGTAAAGAAAATAAATATAAATTTTTTTTTAATTATTAAGGTGTCTTTATTTTTATTATTTTTAATGAAAATTAATTACATCAGTTATTTATATTTTTAATTGTTCATGAAATTGCACCTTAAATTTGATTGTTTCTTTTATCAACTATAACAAGAGAATGCGAAAACAAAATTCAATGAAGCAGTTTCACAGTAAACGAAGTATAAATGTCAGCTTTTCAAGACAATTTTGTATTGTGATATACATTTTTAATTAATGACAACGAAACGTGGTTTTTTCAATTATGATGAATGATTTAATTAAAGATATTTTGGACAATGAATGCAGTCAAGATCCTGCCATAAAAGATAAGGTAAAAATTATGATTATACTTATATTTAAAAATTCATAAGCAGGCAACATTTTTATTTTTTTCATTTTACATTTTTTACACTTCAGTAATTTTTCAAAATATAAATGTACAGTTATTTTATTATAATACATACTTTTTTATTAGTAATAAATTATATTTGCTTAAATAATATTAATATGTATATATAATGTAAATTATTTCTTTGCTTTTATTTATTTATTTTAGTAAATAATATTTATACAAAAGCTATGCAACAAAAACAAAAAATTGAAATTAAAAAATATAATACAATAATAGCAGTTAAATCAAAAAAGTAATATATAAATGTGCAAAAATATAAAAAAATTAATAATTCAATAATATTTTAACCTCAATCGATTATAATCAATGTTATGTTTTTTCAAAAAATAATTTAATTCAAAAGTTTTTGGAATATAAAAAATCTTTTTTTTCGAGTTTTGAATTTTTTTTAATTTCTTTAATTTATTAAATTTAAATTAATTTTTAAATTTCTTTAATTTATTAAATTTAAATTAATTTTTAAATTTCTTTAATTTATTAAATTTAAATTAATTTTTAAATTTCTTTAATTTATTAAATTTAAATTAATTTTTAAATTTCTTTAATTTATTAAATTTAAATTAATGTTTAAATTTCTTACATTTCGTAGGCTTTAAATTTATAATTTATTAAAATTAATTTAATTTATACTTTTCTTAAATTTAAAATTTTTTATATTGTCAAAATTTGATATCATTTTTTCTAATTTTTAAAACTCGTAAAATTAAATTTCTTTTTATTTTAGATACTTTAAGTTTTTACTTTGTGTAATTGTAAACAATTCTTAGTATTATGGAATTTTAAAAAACATTTCTTATTTTAAAAACATAATTAATAATAAAGTAATATTTGAATTATAAATGTAATTAAATAAGTGTGCAAAAAAAATCAATAATGCAATTATTTTTTTAACCTCAATCAAATATACCTAACCATTGTTTTGTTATCTTAAAAAAATTAATTTAAAAGTTTTTGGAATATAACAAATATTTTTATTTTTTTTAAATACTGTAGGTTTTAAATGACTAATTTATCGACATTAAATTAAATTTTAATTGTCGTAAATTAAAAATTTATTTAAATTGTCAAAACTTTTTATTTTTTTTTTTTTCTAATATTTGAAATTAGTCAAATTTCTAATTTTTTTCATTGTAAATACTTTAAAAAGAGTTTCAACCTTCATTTTGAATCATTTTAATTTACATTTTAATGATCGTAGGAAGATATATTTTTTTCCTTCCATCATTTGGGTCCTAAATCCATACAGGATGGTCAAAACAATAAAATTTTATATTTTGACCATTTTAGAAATTAATTTAAAAAAAAAATTAATATTTTAAATATCTATCTTCTTTCTCAATTTTGACTATTTTTCATCGCCAATTTTTTTCCAAGCTTTTTTTAATGATTCTTAAGAATCTCTTTCATGGCTTTTCAAAAATTTTATTTTTTTCTAAAAAAGAAAGAAAAATATGAGTTAAAATATCATTGCACTCTCTTATTAAATATGTATCTTTTTTCAGAATTTTAAGTATTTTTCAACGTCAAATTTTTTCCACACTTTTTTTACTGATTCTTCAAAATTTATCGCATGGATTTTCAAAAATATTTTTTTCAAAAAATAAAAATTCTAAAATGGTCAAAAATTAAAATTTTCTTTTTTTGATCACCTTAATATGTTTTCTGGACCCAAATGATGCAAGAAAAAAATATAACCTCGTTTAATAATTTAAATTTAAGTTGCTCAAAATAAAGGTTGTGACTCACCTTAAATTATTACTTTTTAAATTGTAAATGTGACGCGCTCCGAGGAAAGGTACCTAAGAAGCAAATCATTTTAAGGTTCTGTTTGTCGTAATTTTACCTTAATTAAAAGATTATTTTTTTTATTATGTAAAGTAAAATCAGTTTTTATTAAATATTTTTAATGTTATGAAGATTTAAACACCAATAATTTATATTGAGAGTTGATTCCCTTTGTGTATTTTTACTTTAAAAATCACAAACATAACTTACAATTTTTTGCTTCTTAGGTACCTTTCCCCTGAGCGCGTCACAAATAGCTTATTCTTAATTTTATTGAATTTAAAGAAAACATTTCTAATTTCAAAAAATTAATCAATAATAATAAAATAATATTTGAATTAAAACATTTTTTTATAAATTATTTTTTATAAATGTGCAACAATTTAAAAAAAATGAATAAAATGTAATTATTTTTTTTAACTCACTCAAATATAGCCAATATTAGGTTTTTTCAAAGAAAAATTCAATTTAAAATTTTTTGGAATACCTATAACAAATCTTTTTATTTTTAGAATTTTGAACTTTTTATTAATTTTTAAGCTTTATTTCTTATTTATTATAATTAAATGAAAAAAAATGTTCAAAAAGATCTTCATGAAGTTGGCGTCGATGCTCAGCGCCGAAATTTTTTTTCACAGGACCAAAAATGTTAAATTATTTTTTTAAAAAAGATTTTTGGTCTACCCAGTCGAAAATCGTAAGTTTCCCTGAAGGGTTCACATGGCCTTCAGGTAACTGTTATGAAGGTTTCAAAAGCTTCATGGCAACTATTTATACATTAGACCTAAAATTCTGTGATATTTGCTTTCTGACTTCTTAACGGGAAGCTTTTTCTACAGCTTGTTGAATATCTGTGGACAGCTTCTAGCAAAAGGTCTACCAGTTTGCTTGGTGAATGCTTTCCTAATGCCTGGTTTAATGTGTAAGAAAGCAATTCTATTTGCTTTTCACAAGTTGCAAATTAATATGTAATTTAATTACCTTTTTTACACTTTCTGAAAACTAGAATAATTTCATTAAATTAAACTATATCGAAAAATCATAAAAATTCTATATAGTAATTTGTAAATCCGTTTTATACAATTAATAATTATTCTTTATATATTATATAAAAATTATTTTTCAAAGAAAACGTTTATTTTTAAACACTTAAATTATATACGAAAAAAATTATATATAACTTGAGCAAAATTTGGGGTTAGGAATACGAACACGGTGAAAACTTTTTATATTGAATAATGAATACAATTTCTTAAAAAAAAGACAAAATATTTAATATTTAAAAAAAACATTATTATTTTTATACTTGATATTTATTAATATTTTTTATAAATAATATATTCTTTATTCTTTTAGAATTTCATAATTTATGAAAATGAATTTAACAGCGTATTTTTATTTACAAATTTTGGTTGACAACAATATTTTTACGAGATAAATAAAGATGGAAAGAAAGGTTAAATTTAATTTTTGATCATTGTCATTTTTCCGCTGTTTCCTGAAACATCCATGACGCTTCATTTAATTTTCGCCACCCGAACGCTTTCTTTTTATATATGCAAAATCCTGCAACTCTTTGATAACTCTGTCAAAGCTACTTGAATGCTTTGTTTAAAACGTACAAAATTTGTTATTTTCAAGCTTTCCGTAAAAGCGAAAAATCGGCCATAACAGGCTTCCTGAAAGTTTTCTATAGCTAGTTATCTACTGTCTCACAATTCTCTAATGGTTATCTCAATACTTCAAAACAACTTTTTGTTCAGCTTAACATAGCGTAGGATTTTCGACTGGGTAACTAAATAATGACTTAAGAAATACTTTTCAAGGTATTATATGGACCCAAAACCTTTTTAAAAATAATTTCATATTCTTGGTCCCGTGAAAAATAATTTTAGACGCTGAGCGTCGACGCCGACTTCATGGAAGTTCAAAAAGTTGAGTTAAAAAGTGGTTTCTATTGTAGTTTAAGGGGGTAAACTCATGTAAAAATTTAAACGTCTATAACTATAATTATTATACATAGCTAATTCAATAAACTTTACCACTTTTTTGTAAAAAAATCTTAAAAAATTTACATTTACACGAGTTTCCTCCCTTAAAGATTGTGATGTATGTTTTAAAAGTCTGAAACCCTGTTGTGGGCAGAGAGAATAAATAAAGAATAATTTAATAAATTTTCGTACATTTTTAAAACAGATGTATTTTCTTCAAGGAAAGAAACCTAATTCCGTAAAATGTGTCTTCAATAGCTATTTATATTATCAACCAACGGATTGTGAAGATACATTTTATTGCGCATATCGAAAAGATCCATGCTATGCCAAAGTATATAGGTCCGAAGATAAATATACAGAAATAGATAAGCATATTTGCAATAAAAATGATAAACGCGCTATAGATCATCTTGCGCTGAACAAAGCGGAGAACGCTATTTCTCGTTTGTGCAAAGAAACAGATTTAAGTTTCCCTAAGATACTACAATTAGTTAGTCAACGGTATTCTTCTAAATTATATTATTAATTATAGATGATTAGTTGTTAACTTAGTTTCAAATAAATCATTAAAGGAGACTGGGTACAGTTTATTCATATGGTACATTTGAGACAAATAATATTTTTCTAACATGGTTAATTATCCAAATGGAATCAACACATTGTTTTTGTGGCCAGAACAACAAATAATCTCACTTTTTTTTTTTTTAAATTATTAACAAACTTTTTTATTTAAAAAAATTATCATTTAAAATATAAATTCTACGGGCATTTATTTTTAAAAAATGCTTTGATTATTCACATATAGTTTAAAGTTTTTTAACAAGGTATTAAAATGTTAAAATTGCATTAAAATGTTCAATTGATATGTGCTTTATTCCATTTGTCGTTCACTATGATTAACACAATTTTTGATGAATTAATGTATTGAATACATCGTTAGCCTCTTGAAAGACAGGTACATGTCCATGTATTAGTAGTATTTTTCCTAATCTTACGATGCATTTACTTTAAAATTAAAAATTTTTTAAATCTTATGTCTTTTAAAAGAAACAATAAATATTGTTAATTCTTTTTTCATTAAATTCTTCAAATGTTTATTTATAATGGACAAGTTTTTTTAAAAAATATATAGAAAAATTTAGAATCTACTGAAATAAATGTTACTTGTTTATGCAATCTGTATAGACTAATTAACCATGATAAATTATCAAATTTTTAACATGTAGGTATATCTCGTTCCAGAAACGTTAAATTTAAAGAAATTTTAAAAATATGTAGATCTTGTTATTAACTGTTAAGTTTTTAAATTTCATTAAATTCTATAGAAAAGTGCGATTGCTGTCTGATTGCTACGTAAATAATAAAAAATAAAGAACAATTTACAAAATAATACGATAAAACAAAATTGGCCGTCAGTCATTCTCTGAAGTAATAGAATCAATAGTATGTGGAGTCAGAGTTAAAATTTTTATTAATGATTACAGTAGTAACTGGAAATTTTATTAAAATCCATTTGTCTCAATATTATCGTTTTTGTTATTTAACCTATTCTAATATGTCTTAGTAATTTTTTTGTGTAATCAATGTAAAAGATTTGCTAAAATTTTTTTAACTGTATCCAGTCTCCCCTTGTGAATAATAAATTTAGTAACTAGTTACTATATAACTATACATAAAACTTTATAAAGAAATTATATGTTACTAGTTTTACAAAATATACTCAAAAATACAAAAAAAAATATTCTCGTTTTAAGAGGATTCCTCTTATTTCAATGCATATTTTCCTACAGTATATGTCACAAAAGGATTCCTTTTATTTTAAGAGGATTATTCTTAGTTTAAGAATATTCCTCTTAAAATAAGAGGAAAATACTCGACGATCAAGAGTAATATTCTTGATTTAAGAGGACTTTTTAAAGAAAAATTTTCCTATTAATATAAGAATATTTTTTAGGTGTATTTTTCTTTTTTTCTATTTAAAAATTTTAGAAGAAATATGTTCCGTAAAAATGTAAAATTTTTTATGTTAATTAAAATGTGTGACACGATATGAAGAATGGGACCTTAGAAGCAATTGAATCACAAGTTAGGTGTATTAAATTTTTACCTTAATTAAAAGTTAATTTTTGTTTTTTTGTGAAATTAAAATCAGTTTTCATTAAATATTTTTGATGTGATAAAAATTTAATATCATTCGTTTATATTAAGAGTTGATCCTCTGTTGTGTATTTTCACTTAAAAATTTCAAAACACAACCTATAATTCTATTCTCCAAAGAGGACGTTCACATATCACGTCACGCAAATTTTCTAGATTTTCGGCACTCCCCTTTCCTATGTCCCGCAATTTTTGAAATTTCATATTTCATTTTTTCATTTCATTTCATTTTGTCACCTTAAGTAAATCCGCTCTCTCTTCTTTTGATTATTATTTATTTTTTAATTATTATTAAAAAGATTTATTAATTTTTTAATAATTTATTCATTATTATAATTTATAAAAAATGTAGTAATTTTTTATTTAAAAAACATTTCAGTTTACCAAATTGCAAATTAACTTTCGATGGATTTAGGGAAAGAATGAAAAAATCTAGAACGTCACGTTATGTTGAACACTCCAATGTAAAGGATTTTATGCAGGCTTTAGTGAATTTAGACGTTTGCATTGGAGAACAAATTGTAGAGAATGGCGAATTTTGCACTATAATTCAAACGCCCTATATAGTCCAATGTTGTGAAAATTCCACGGTACTATACATTGACGATCATCATAAGGTTTGTAGATCTGTAGCATGTCAGCTCCTTAACGTGCTCGCTTTCTAAAATATTAAGTTTATTTTGTAACAGTAATGGATATTTTAGGATATCCTATGGACGTCCTATTCGTATCCGGAAATTTTGATATCTCTAGGATGTCATCAGGATATCCCTAGGACATCCTGTGGATATCCTACATTCCGGTTATCCTTAGGATGTCTGTAGATTATCTTAAATATTCGGATATTGTTCAACAAGAATAACATTGCTATTTTTATAATAATGAAGCATTTCAGTTTTACCCTAATCTTCCCTACGTATATGAATAATTTGTGTTCTATAATTTGTAAAACGTTTTGCATATTTGTAAATTACAAAATTATTTTGTTCAACAATTCCCGAGTCGAAATTTAGATCCTATTTTAAGCCTTCAAACCATTCAGATTTGAAAATATCTGCATGGTTTGAGACTGAAAAGAGCTGACAATTGACAAAATTAAAAATTTTCATTTTATATTTAATTGCAATGCTTTAAAAATCAATATTTGCAGCTTCTACAGGGTAATTGAAAAATAACTATATGAAAAATAATCCAATTTTATTTTTCGAGAAATTGTAAAAAAACTGATTTTAAAACATCTTTTAAGCCTCTTGACTCCTTTTTTACACCTCGTTTTATCCTTAAATGCACAGTGGGCCAGGAGACCCGGTTTCGTGGCCAAAAGTCAATTTATATTTCAAATGGCCTTAAACTTATTACTCGGGGGTTTTTGAGGTCGCTGCTTACGAATCCGTTATTAATTTTTAAAAACCCAATATGGCGGACGAGTTTATTAAAAATTTATCGGATCCACTTAAAACTTGTCATTTGGGGTCCAATATGGCAAACGGATTTTTCAAAAATTCATCGGATCTACTTGAAAACCATCATCAACCATTTTCGCGGTTACTGATTACAAATCCGGTATTAGTGATAATGATTATAATAAGAAACTTTTTATTTATGTTTGTTTTATCTGCAGTTAGCCTACATTAATAGTAGTTTCCATGGTTTACCACGAGAAAGTGACAGTTTAAAAGTTGCAATTAAACATGTAGGTCAATTTTTTGTTTGATCTTTCTGTTTAAAAGTTATAATACTTCATAAATTCACTGTTTAAATTTTTCAAAAAAAATTCCACCCTCTCGCTCTCTTACTGTTTTTGAAAAAATTTAATAATTCTTCGTGGTTAAAGTACTCACCCATAGGACTAAACTATGTGCAAGTTACAGCTCGATTCGATCAATTTTTTTCACTTAGTATGCTACAGGAATTTTACCCGATACATATATGAGAGCATAATTTGAATTCGCGCAAAAGTGGGCGGATTTTTCTTTTAGTTTAGGATCAATAAAAAAGTTTTAACCAAAGGCGATTAAAAAAATAACGGAGTTACGGGAAGTTTACTTTCAGTATTACTACGAAATTGAAAAATTCATGATTTTATGAAAAAAACTTTGTAGTACTTCACAAATTGACAATAAAATAACTTCTATTATTATTTTTATTCTTAAACATAAATAAATGTGCAAAAAAAAGATAGATTAGATTCTTCATAATAATGATAAAATAAATAACATAAATTTCGAATGGGAGGAATAAAAATCTGAATTGATTTTGTAACTTAAGGCAAGTGTAGATTGAGAATGAATTGTCCTAAGACTATAAAATTTTCAGAGCAACTACTGTAGCTATTACTGGTTAAAAACGGTATAATTTGTTTTACCAATTTCTAAAATTGACTTTTGGCCACAAAACGGGGTCTCCTGGCCCACTGTGAAATGTAGCAAATATTGAATATTCTAGACATTTTTAAATCTGTATGTTTAAAAGCTTAAAAGAGGGCTGATAATTTAAGAAACATAAATCTGGTTACTGAAGACTTTATAGTGATTTTGAAATTTAGAACAGGGATTTTTCATTTATATTAAAGGAAAAACTATAAACATAAAGATATTTCCTCTAATGCACCACTAGAGCAATGATGCCAAAATGTGAACGGTAAAAAGACAACAATCTTCCCTTCGGAAACATCTTTTACGGTGATCATTTCGAACAATCAATCATCGTGATTAAACGATTCTGCATAGCAGTCGATTACGATGAAATTCATGAAGATCTTTGTGAGATTCCACGATTTGTGAGCATCTAAAGATTCTTTTTCGTCATTCATTGCTGCAAATCCATTCTTTTGCTTCACTGGAACTTACTGTGTCGTGATATGTTAAAGGTTAATCATTATCCTCTCTTCGAACTGTAAATGATTGAATATTCGCGTTGTGATTTTCTGCATCTAAAGATCAAAGTGTCAACAGGTTCCGGTTGAGGTTCTGACAAATCCTTTTTTTTCTTCCGCGAGGTTTTTACACAGGAACAGCTATATCTTCATGTTCTTGCACTGGCTTGGTTTGGAATGTTCTTTAAAGATATAATTACGTGATTCTTAAACTATTTGAATTTCTAGCATGCAAACTCGATAGTCTCGACCATGTACGTACGTCAGCTCTGCCCACGCGTTTTTAGGGAGATTACTTTTCTGTATTTGTGAACTCACTAAATATAACAATGTTCTGTTACATAGTTCAGTAATGCCATTTGGCAGAGGCGTATATATAATTGTTTTTTCGTGTTGGATTCCTGATGATTTACAAAACCCTTTTTAAATTCTTCACACAAAATTCAAGGCCGTTATCAGTACGGACTTTTTAGATTTTTCCCAGATTGGTTTTCGATTTCTATTTTCCATTTTTTGAATTCCCTCAATGCAGCACCCTTGTACTTAAAAAATCTCACGAAAACGTATCTGTTTGCCTTATCAATTATGCAGAGCATGTACCTCTTCTTTCCTCAGCTTTGAATGTCTACAAAACCCATAAGATCTGAATGAACGAGTTCTAAAATAGTAATTATTCTTATTTCCATCAAGACAGGAATCACTTGTCGTTAGTAAACTTTCCTCCAAATTTAATCATATGACTGAATCAGTATTTTTCATTTATAAGATTTTGTGTTTACTCACGTGCATCATCTTTTAATGCTATAAGTCAAGCGATTGTGATTTCGTTTCTTTTTGCACTACTTAATACTTACTTTTGCCTGCTCAGTGTTAATTACAAATACAGGGTGTCTAACGGTCAGGGAAAGACAGGGAATTTTTTTCTTAATCCTTGTTAGACACCCTGAAATACGATTTTTTCTTTTGTTATTATTAAAATATTTCCATCTTTGTTATTAAGGGGTGCGTTCACGTAACTCTCACTCTCACTTAAAAATTTATCACCCTCACTCAAAAATTTTTCAATCTCACACTCACTCATAAAATGTTTATTGTGTGAATGTGAGAGTAACAGTGAAAAAATTATGAATGAGAATGAGAGAGAAAAATTTGAATGAGAGTAAAAAAATTATAATTGAGAATGAATGGGAAAAATTGAGTGAGAGTGAGTGTAAAAAATTTTTGAGTGAGGGTGAGATTTAAAATTTTGAGTGAGAGTGAGATTAGAAAAAAATTACTCTTCCTCAAAAAATTTTCACTCTCACCCTCACTTAAAAATTTTTCAATCCTACTCTCACTCAACAATTTTTTAATATCACCCTCTCATAATTTTTTCACTCTCTCTCATATAAAGGTTGAAATCTATGCCAAAATCAAGCAAAAAGCTCCTATGTACTTTTTCAAAATGTGCAACTTTCATTCCACGAATATGGCTCCCCCACCACTTGCTAAAACAATGCAAAAACTGTTTTTTACTTTTTTAATAACCAGAACAAATTTTCATATTTTCAAAAAGTGTACCGAAACTTTTTGCTTGTTTTTTACCAAAGATTTTAACCGTTAAATATGCACACCCTTTACATTGAAAAAAATTTGCTTCGCAATTATAACTATTAACCATAGCAACTTTAAATCTAGTCAGAGTAATCAAGAATCCTAGTCGATTCAGTTATGTAGCTTAATTAATATTGTCAAAGTCGATTTAGTAGAATTGACCCCTTGTTTCCGAGTTATAATAACTAAGATTTTTGGTTAAAATGACATGTATGTATAGCCAATTTTGCTAAAGTTTATTTAGTAATTCTAGCCAATATAACTAAGATACCTGGTTATTTTGATAATGTTTCCTAGTCACTCTGACTAATTGTCGAAATAAACTTTGACCAAGATTGCCTAGTGGCTTTCTCTCGTAACTAGGCAAATCAGTCAATTCCTGGTATACGGGTGTTAGGAATTTTTTTCAGTGTATATAAAGCAACAACTTTCGTTAAACAAACCCTCTTTGTTATTATTAATAAGTTCCCACTTAACTCCCTTGAGTTTAAACCTAAGATTCTTTAGCTTACGGAATAATCTTCAGGTTAAGGTGAGCTGTAAATGTCCTATCTACCGTAAGCTGCAGTGTAAGATTGTAGTCAGCTTACATTTAAGCTTGCTATAACTTTACTGTAAGCTTCCCCTAAACCTTCTGTATACAGTAAGGTTATAGTAAGCTTAACTGTAAGCTGACTACAATTTTACACTGCAGCTTACGGTAGATAGGACAATTACAGCTCACCTGAAGTTTACTCTGTAAGCTAACTAATCTTAGGTTTAAACTCAAGGAAAGCTTACAGCAAGATATTATACTGTGTGGTTTGTTTCACTAACAAAATACCCTAATTAATTTTTAGCACTAAGAAAGTATTTTTCGCTTCGAAATTGATCACAGATATGGAATTAACGGAATTCATTTTTACACTAACGGTTCCTTTACTATATATATCTAATATCTAATATATCTATATATCTAAAAACGTAACTGAAAAGCGAAGGAACTCGGTAAGTGGAGAATTAGCATAAATTCACAGTACGAAATTTACTATCTTTTGGTGCGTATAATTGTAAGAGCGATCTCTGCATGTGTATTTCCTTGACGTGAGAGATCTTACGTCTTTCTGACATTCTGGGTCGCGCCTTACGCAAATTCATCTTCACCTGATTTGATAACTGACCATAAATCAACTTCCATAAACATCATTTTCATTTGGTATGGCCAAGCAGCGAAATTTACACTATTTAATTTTTCAATTCTTGTGTGTTCCGACATTGTTTACTTTTCGAGCACTATTTGCAGGATAAACAAAAATTATGCCTTACCGACCAAAAAAAGCAAAATTTACAGACTGTCGCTATACTATTTTTAGCAGCAGAAATGTTAAAGATTTGAAGGCTAATTCAGATTAAGAGATTATATTTTTTGAAATATCAACCTCTAAAGATTAAGAACAGACAAATTTCAATTAAAGAGAAAATTATGATAGACCCGTAATGGCAATAAATTCATTAACTATTATAATTAGTTTTAATTCTTGATTTCTTATTGGTAATCAAGGATTTGTTTTGAAATCGGTTTATTTACATAAGATGGTATTTCTTATAAGACCTATTTACCGTTGGGGTGATGTTCAATTCTCAATTTGAAATTAAGATTTTTTCTTTGAAAATTTTTATTTTCATTTATTCTGATATAGAATTTCTGAAAAAAGTGAATCTCCTCCACTCTCATGGTGGGATTCGAATAAATGAAAACAAAAATTTTTAAAAAAATATCTTACTTTAAAATTAAGTATATAACATCAACCCATTGATAATATGAATTGGTCTTATGAGAAATACCATCATATTATAGTTAGTATTGGTGAATTCTCAAAATATATTCGGCTATTCAGTTTCACAGGTTTGTGTGTGAATCACTAATTTAGATACACAGACTATCCTGGAACAATAAAATTTAAACAGTACTTTTCAGTACCAATTTTGGTCGCTATGACAAGATCAATTATTTTCATTACGTGTCTACTATTAGTTTCTCTCTGCTTCAACTGAAAAATTTATTCATTAAATGATTTTACAATAGTTTTAAAAATTAAGATTACAAATTAAATTTTTTTACAGATGACCTTTCAAAATTTTGACATTAAAATCATGACTTTTGGAGTTGAAGTTGACAAAAAAGTAAGAACAGAATTTATTTACAATAATTTTTAAAAAATTAGCACTTAGTAAAAAAACAGTAATTCGTCATAGTTGTATCGCATCCGCGGTAACTTATTATTAATTGTAATAACTGTGCAGTAAATATCTCGTATATCTGGTCACGTAAAACTACCGATACTGTCTAAAATCTTTATAGTTATTAACGATATTAAGTTACAGTACATATCTCGTGTAACTGATCAGGTAAAACTATAACGCTATTGTCTAAAAATTTTCATACTTTAATTTCATTTAATATTTGTCAAACATTAATATTGTGAAACAAAATACACTGTGAGAAATGAGACTAGGTTAATACAGCCAGAAAAAAGTAGTTGCATGAAATATATTTACAGAGCATATAATTACTGATTAAATAAACCAGAAATGTAGTTTTGTTTTCAACTACAAATGCCTATTTTCAGCAACGTGAAATGACATGGATAACGATACCTTGGAGGTCCAGGTTTCAGTAAATAAAATTTTTGTTTTGTCTTTATGATAATTTACATTTGGTTTGTTCAAATATTTATTGTTTTCAATTTCATGTGACTAATTATAATTGAATTAATTGGAACAGAAGAAGCCTAAATCCATTTCTTTTTCTAAAAATACTTCTTTATTGAAATGTTGAATTTAAATGAAGTCCAACAATCTGGTAAAATATTACATAGGTTTCTAAATTGTTATTCCATTAAATAGCACATTCAAATTTTCGTTCCGTGCGGAAACAACAAATTCTTAGTATAAAAGAGAATAAAAATTGATCAAATTCGCTTGAAACACATTACTCACGGGAATTCCAAGTCACTAATTACGAATCTGACATCAGATTTTAGAAATTCAATATGGATTTGCGTGAAACTTGTTATTCAGGGTTTTCCGGGTCGATGATTAAGAATTTGACATTAAATTCGTTGTCACTGCCTTCAAAAATACCCCAGTTGAGAGTTTAAAACGAAATTAATCAATTTTTAAAAATATTTTCGCTAAATTGAATCGTCCATTTTGAATTTTCTAAATCTGATGTTATTCGTTACCAATGACTCCAAAAACTCCTGAGTAACAAGTTTCAAGCAAAGCTGCTTAACTTTATTAAAAGTTTATTTTGACTGTCTAGATGACATTCATTATTAAATAATAATAATCTAATACTTAAAAGAAAAACCGTTTTTATTGATTCCTGAACAATTTTGTTTTATAGATTTGTTTTGTTTCTGCATTAACTATTTCAATCATATAGAATTAATTTGATTTCGTTTTTATAACTTTTTTGACTATTTACAGTCAATAATTAATCAATGATGCATTTCTGAATTTAGTTTTCAAGTACAGTCCTGGTTGTAGTAACCAGTTATCTATGTCATGGTAGCAAATTATTTTCTGATTAATTCACAATTGGATTAGTAGTACATTTATCACTATTTCATTTGGAGAGAGAGGGGGGGGAGTATTCTAAATGTTAAAAAATATACTGTATGTAAAAGGTTTTCTAAGTCTAAGGTAATAATCTGACATTTATGCTTCTTCATTAATGATCATTATAGGCATGCATAGCATTTTATGCAATATATACGAAGTTAACTTCATCATTACGGCTGAAAATTTTCGAAGAAATTAAAAAAATTAATTCTTTCAAGAATTTAAAATTAATTATTGGACCATACTGTTGTGAAATGCTTGAGGACGTACGACGTGCTTTCGAGGACGTGGAATTCACAAGTTCATGGGTTCATTTTATTGAGGTATTTTTAATAGCTGTATTATTATACTGTACGGATAAAGAAAGTCTATCTACATTATTTTGAAGTCGAACGGAGATATTTAGTGGTGTGCAAAAAGCTCGAAACTCAATGGAGATTTTTCGAGCTTTACGTTTTTCGAGTCGAGCGCTATTAATTCGAGCTCGAGTCGAGTTCGAGTCGAGCCAAGCTGTATAAAAAACTCGAAAATTTTCGAGTACTCGAACGCTTTCGAGTACCCGAATATTTCGAGTACTCGAGTAACTTCGATCACTCGAGTAAATTCGAGTACTTGTGTAAATTAAATTTGAATATTCGATTGTTTGTAAGCTATTTACTATTTTTTCATGAGTTTGTAATTTCAAATATGTAGTCATTCATTTATCTGTTGATTAATTTAGTAATTTTTGCAAAACAATAAAAATTAAACGTTTAATATGCTCAAATTCATTCGAGAACTCGAAAACTTCGAGTCCTCGAATTCACTAGAGTACTCAAAAATTTCGAGTTCTCGAATTTACTCGAGTGCTCGATACCTCGAGTCAAGCTCGAGCTCGAAAAAATGTCGGCTCGACTCGGCTCGAAATTCGAGCTTTTTGCACACATCTAATAGTAGACATGCTCAATCGATTTGTAGAAAAAAATTACCAATTTTAATTATTTATATGCTAAATTGTAGATAGTACGATTTTTGTTTATTGAAAATTTTTATTTTCAGTTTTTTATGATTTTGAATAATTAATTGTAGAAATTTGAAAAAAAATGCTTAAATTAAAGTTAAATAATTTTAAAAAATTGTCATAATGAAATTGACATTTGTGAGGAAATCAAATTTTAATTAGTTTTAATTTTACTCGTGATTATTCTTAAATTTAAATTTCCACAATTTTTATTAATTTTCACTAACAATTATTCAAAATATTTTTTTTATAATTCATAATAAAAAGACACTCGCTATACTTTTAAAATTTTATTATTATTATTATTATTATTATTATTTCTATTTATTAAAAAAGTTTTTTCGTACAAATAATATTTTATCATATAGCAGTTTTAATATTGTTCAAAAAGTAGGTTCAGATGGGGTAAATTGGGACAAGAGGTGTTGGAGCTTAATTTACAGTTTTAATATTAAGTTCAACGTCAATATTTTAAAATTAGATCACCTACAAGAGGTTCTCAGTATTGCCAAGCTTTTATCTTGACAATCGGCAGAAAGATAATTCAAGTTATCGCTTAATGCATAAAAACTTGAAAATCAAAATGAAACTGTTTCAGTATTTTGTCTCGCATTTTAAAGAAAGCAGACTTAAAAATCATACAAAAATTTTTCTTTTCCCTTATGACTCCCATAACAGAAATTCACTTTAATTTTTCATTTTTGTCAATTTGATTAATAATAAAAATCTGTCCCCATTTACCCCAAGAATTTGAAAACTCAGGGTAAATGAGCACAACTGGTTATTATTATCCAAATTGACAAAAATGAAAAATTAAAGTGAATTTTTGTTATGGGAGTCATAAGTTTAAGTCTGTTTTTTACAAATGCGACACGAAATACTGAAATAAAAAAAAATTTCAATTGATTCAACTATTAAATATCTACTACAATTTTTTTAAGTTTTTTCATCTCTTTAGGGTATGTGGGCAAAGGAAGTTTTTTTGTGGTTTGAAACTTTCTCTGAAATAAATAATGATTTCGGGTTAAAATTTTGGAAAAATGATTTCGTTTTGTACAAGGAATCTTGTTGTTCTACTCATTTAATATAACTTCACGCAAAAATAATAAAAATAAAGCAATAAATAGTAAAATAATGTGTTTTATCATCGTTCATTCAGCGGCCACTCGCTCGAATTGGCGCTGTTTACTGGACCACTGACACTCAAGCAACGTCTCTGTATGGGCCGCCATGTTTCTTTTCCTTTTCGTTTTAAAATGTCACGTTTTAAACATTTTTAATTTTTTAATAATTTATTTTAATATAATTTAATTTAATAATTCAATTTTTAAAAATTTAACTCAAAATTATGTATTTTTCGGAGAACAGCGAGATTATGCTATGCTATGCTGTCCCCATTTACCACAAATTTTATAAAATTTTCTAAATCTTGGGGTACATCACAGATAAAACCTTAACTCAAAATGATAGCGTATGCTACTCATTTTGATAAGCAGCAAAAATGAGTCAGGTTGGTGGCGCCACTGTCTATGTCGTTTAGCATTGACTCATTTTTGCTGCATTTCAAAATGAGACTAAGTTTTTTCTGTGGTGGGAACAGTCAGTTTCATGCATTTAAAGCTTAGCTTAATTTTTTTCTGCTGCATAAAATTAATCCTGGGAATGTAAATAATAACTTAAAAAAATAAACCCGCAAATATTATCTTTTAAAGGAAGAAACTTACGTAATTTGTGAAAAATTTGGATTTTGTTCACATTTACCCCAACTGACCCTATTCATTTTTATAATTATTGATTATCGATCACAGTCTGATTTAAAAACATTAAGTTATTGATTCAAATAATACCTTCAGAAATGTTTTGACATACATATTACAGATTCTTGTCGAAAAATGGGTTGAACTTGAAATCGGACATGTGTCACAGCACATATTGTCCTATTTTGCATGCATTCCCTTAATACCACCTCGAGATTACTTTAATGCAGTAAGGACAATTCAAGATATGGTTCATCAATCCCTAACAGACCAAACTGAACAATTTGTTAAGGATATTTGTGATACAATTATTTGGGGAACAAATTTTGTTCCTCTTTTTGATAGTATTCACGAAAAATCAAATGATTTAATTGAATTAAATAACATTAGACTGCGAACGAAATTATTGAACTCCAAATTTACAGAAGAGTTTATTGGTAACATTCTTTCATTTCATTGATTTTAAAGGATTTGTATGCATTGTGACTCGGGTTTAACAGATTCTCTGAATTGACAATAATGAGATGGTAATTAAACGATATCACAGAAAAAAACGAGTCTCTTCTTGTTGCAAATAACAGGTAAGGTAAGGAACTCCGACTTGAGGTTTTATAAGAAAATAGGAAATTTTATTACTAAGTTTAACAAACAAGCAACCAAAACATCCGATGAACCCAAGTCACAGTGTATACCTATTTATATATATATATATACCCAATGGGCACACTTGTTCATAAGACGTCCTGAGGATGTCTTTTTGCGAACGTCTTTTGGACTTCTATTAAAGACGTCTTTTTGACGTTAGAGAGTGTTAGAGACGTTTTTAATTTGGCCCCGTATGGTATATCTTAACAACGTGAATAATATCTCTGAGGTATGTCCAAAAAAAGGTTTTATGTCTGCTCAAAAAGATGTTTTTAGCATGTCTAAAAGACGTTCTTTCAGATTTTGAAAATAGAAAATTTTTCATAAAAATAACTTTTAAATTTTATTTTCTAAGTTCAACGTATACACCGAAACTGTTTAAGATGAATGTTATATAAATTTTTTAAGTTCAATTCATTTTATTGAAAAATAAGTTCGTAATCTTTTTGAAGACTTTTATCTGTCTCAGATGGCTGAGACGCTTTAGGCGTAGAGTTTCAACCCAACATTGCCCCTTTCCGCGTTGACCGGGTTTACTGGGATGGGTGACTATGAGGTGTTCCACGCCAAATTCGAAGACCATCTGCAATTGCATCTCCGATTTTTTTAAAACTTTTTTTTCTTTTAGTACTAATTGTGACTAGCTTTCATGATTTTTTCAAATTTTTTTAGCAAGCCGTTTTCGAGATTTGAATTTTATAAAAAAAAAGATATTTTTTTCTTTTTTAGATAAAATAAATGCTTTAGCAAATAATCAATCGAGTCGAGAAAAGGAAGTAAAATCTATGATTCAAAATTGTATGATAGACACCATTCAACGTCTCAACAAGAATGCGTAAATAAATGATTTCATTTTTTGTATTTTTTCTAGTTTACATTTAGAACCTACTTACACTGTAAAGAAAATGTTTAAGAAGTTAATGGCAACCGGAGTGGAGAGTAAAAATGAAATTTACTTCAAAAGTGAGTTAATCATTAAGGGGGAAAACTCGTGTAAAACAACATTTAAAAAAAATTTTTTTTGATTTAAAAATTAATTTACTATCTGTAGAATATGATCCTTTATTACTAATCTATAATTAGATGTATGAATGTCCTTTAGTACCTAAGCATAAGTTTAGCACTTCAGATGCTACCAAATGCAGATAACTATGAGCACGAGATCCCTCTATTCTTTCGGTTTCTTGTCAATATAATTTTATTAATTGTCATTAGAAAGCACCATAAGCAAGTAATAGTAAATCTTTGTTTTAGTGCAATATTTTTTTTCGAATACATAACGTCTTCAAGGCCAATTTTTAACCGATTTTAATCAAACTTACCACAAATCTTCTTTATTTTACTGGCTATTGCATGACAAGCTCCTTTTTTTAAAAAATTTTTTTAATAATTATTCTTGAACATTATTTATAAGAAAAAAAAGTAATTTTTTTTCAAAATAGTCCCAAATTTTCAAAAAAAAATTTTTTTTAGTTTTCTCTTCTTCATGCAAAACGTATTTGCGTATTTTAATAAACAAAATTTTTTCATGAAGCTTATATTACGTACTTCAAGGTATGCTTTAGTTTAATTCAATAAACTTTACCATAGTTTTAAAAAAAATCCTTAAAAAATGTACATTTACACGAGTTTCCCCCCTTAAATTAATTTCCTATCACAAACTCACAGTCACTAGGTATAAAATTAACTCGTAAAGCATTAATTCCTTCTCTCTTAAACTCCAAATGTGAGCAACTTATATAAATATAGTCCCCTTTGAAGTTAAAATTTAACTTTCTTTTTACAGTGTAAGATCCACTTAGTTTTATTTGTATTTCTTATAAGCCAACACAGAAAAAAACTGAACACTGATTTTAGAATATCTACTTAAATTAAGTGGAAAATATTCTTACAATAATAACAATATTCTTATTGAAAGAATTAATATTTCTAGGCTCCTATTTAAGTAGGTATTCTAAAATCTAGAATATCGTTTTTCTGTAATCATAAAATGAGTAGTGTATGCTACTCACTTGTACGTGAAGTAGGGTGTACATCTACAGCAATTAATATTTTATAGTTATGTACGTTCGTTGTATACCCTACTTTTATACTCCTAAAATCTTAAAATTTGCAAAAACAATTGAAATAATCTTTTGAGACCATCAATACCACTACAAACTGGTAAAACACTGCAAATATCAAAAAAATGTTGTGTTTAATAGTATGTAATTTCTTTTCTTCAAATTATAGCGTTTAGGAGTATGAAAATAGGGTAGACAACGTGTATAACTATCAATGATTATGAATTACTGTAGAGCTTACTTTACGCTTTTTCATGAAAAAATGGGAAATTTAATTTTCTTTTTGGATTCAAAGTAGGATCTGAATCTATTCAAGTTATAGCCTTGTTTAAGACTGCTACAACCTAACAGACTCTGAAAATTCAAGTTCAAAGTAGGGCTTAAAATTGGACTGGAGTTGTCCAACAGCAAAAGTTGCGGACGAAATAAAAAATATTGTTACTACAAAATATAATTTATCAAAATTATATTTGTAATACCTGTATTTTTATTTTTAATAAAAGTATTTCAGAGCAAAAAGACCAAAAGCCTTCTTAAAGCGCTTTAAGAACGTTTTATGCCTGCCAATTTAAGGTTCTAAAAACGTTTCAAGAATATTTTTTAGTTTTTTGAGATAATTGCAACTTAGAAAAAAAGTCGTAAATTATTTAAAGACTTTTGGGGTGCTTATTACGAATTTACAGTCAGATTTTTGAAATTCAAAATGGTGGATCTAATATTACAGACGAAAATATTACAAATTAAACAGATTTTGCTTGAAACTTTTTACTCGAGGGTTTTTGGAGTCGCTGATTACAAATTAGGAGTCAGATTTTATAAATTCAAAATGGCGGGTCCAATATGGCGGATAAAAAAAATAAAAATCTAACTGAATTATATATTGGAGACGCCATTTTGAATTTGTAATATCTGACTTCGTATTCGAAATCAGAGACCACAAAAACCCCCTAGTGACAAGTTCCAAGCTGATCAAAATGTTTTTTTATTTTTTTCGTCCGCCATATTGAATCTGTCATTTTTAATATTTAAAATCTGACTTCATATTCGTAATCAGCAACCCCAAAAACCCCTGAGATTTGAATTCAGCGTAAAAAATACATTAAGAAACGTTCTTACTTTTTCGCGTCCAACTGTTAACATGAATTTGTCTTCCTGTGCTATAAATGTTGCATTTGTGCGGTCATGCTCTCCCATGAAATATTTATGATAAAAATATACATAATTCAAGGAGATTGTATCGCTTGACTGAACTAGTCAAAAGAATAACCATTTTTCTCGGATTTGACTCACTTTGTAATTAGAAAATTAGAAAAGATTGAATTAGATTAAAATATATGTCAAAATTGTGAGTTTTTAACCGAGATCACCACTTCTCTTTTTTTTGAAGTAAAAATTAAGAAATTAATTAAAAATCATTGAAAAACATCAATAAAAATACATACAAATTATCACTATTTTATAACACTAAAATTAGAATTTTTAGAAAATAAAATCTTTTGTAATTAACAATTAAATTTTTTTGCAAATTTCAGAGATTGTCGCTTTAATTAGACAATTTGATTGAATCGCAATTGCTTTGGGGTTTTCTCGCCACAAAGTTATATAAAATAAAATTTTTTATAAATAATAATTAAAAATTGAATAAAGCTAATAATAATATCATGGTGGTGATCTCGCCACAAGTGTATATATTCAGAGAAAAACACAATAACTTTTAAAACACTTAAAAAATCGCAAAGTAAACCACACCATGACATTCAGAAGACTGAAATTAATAAAACATAATTACGTTAAATTTTTTTTGATGAAATTTTTTCTCAAAATAAAATCACAAAAATTAAAAAAATAAGTTGTGAAATAAGTTTCGATTTCAGTAATCACTCTGTCATTCGGTTGCTTCTTCTTTAATCGGATCGAAACTTAGGGCATATACAGGGTGTTCCAAAAGTATGAAAACTTGCAAATATCTCGAAAAGTACGCATTTTCGTGATGCTTCTTTTTTCACTGTTGGGCCCGGGGACCAATTTTTTGGCTTCAAAAATGTAGATCTTTTTTTGGGAACAACTTGTGCTTTGATTATTTTTCACGAAAATGCGTATTTTTCGAGATATTTATAAGTTTCCATACTTTTGGAACACCCTGTATGCACACTGCTATAAGAGACATTTACGTGAAGCGACAAATTTCTAAGTCAGAGAATACGAAAATAAAAGCCAAATGGTGATCTCACCCCACTCTACTCTATACTTATACGTATTTGAAATATGTATATTTAATTTTTTTTAGACTAGACGTAAAAGGTGCTATATTACAAATTGAAAAATTTACAAGAAATTTTATAAGTTTGCCAAAAGCAGGTGAGACTTTATTAAAACATTATTTATTGTAGTAAATATATAATTTTTATTTTTGAACATTTATACCCAAGTAACACGTCATATTACTGGAGTGCTATTTTGTAACTTCACTTCACTTTCACTTTACTTCACCTCCACTTCATTCTGGTTTAAATGTGATTGTACTTCACTTTGTATTATTTTGAAATTAAATTTCCTAATGCGTTTTTTACAAAAAGTAAATATTCTTAAATATAATTGTGATAAACATATTTAATCGATTAGTAATAATATTTTTTAATGGTCTATTATTATTATTATTATTATTATTATTATTATTTTCAATTGTAATGCCGAATCAGCTTCTGTGCTCTATGGATACGTTGCTCGTGTTTAGAGCAAATATTATTAGATTATATTAGAGGTGTGCAAGAAGCTCGAATGTCGAGCCGAGACGAGCCGAAAATGAAGTGAATGTGAAGTGAAATGAAAGTGTTACGAAAGTGAAGTGAAAGTGAAGTGAAGTTGCAGAATAGCACCCGTGTAATGTTAAAATATCCGCCTGATAGTAATATTACAAGGAAATGTTACCGTAATATATAATATACACTTCGATGGATTGTCCTGAAATTTTATAGGCTTATTACAGTCATCAATGCCTAAAATCAGACACAAGGGTTTCCAAAATTATCCACATTTTTTTATGTCACTTTTTCAAAAATTCAAAAATACGTTTTTTAACCAAAACTTTTTTTACACTGTAAATATAATTTTTTGTCCAAAAAACTTATTTCTCGCATTAAAATAAATTGATTAACCTATATAATGTCTATATTTTACTTAAAATCTATAAATTATATCATTTTTTAATTTTTGAAAAAAAACTTTGTTCGTATTTTTTTAAAAAACTGTTTTTTTTATGAAAATTATTAATAAATTTTGTCAAAACCGTATTCCTGGCATGAAAACGAATCGATTGATGTGTATAAAGTTTACATTTTACCAATATTTGTAAAATTGATCGCTATTTTAGCTGTAATCCTTCTTTTAATCTTGAATATAAGTGTATCATGATGAGAAAGCTAAATGGCCATGAATTGAACACTTTGCTTATATTCGTGTTATATTAAATTAATGTTACCGAAATATTACAATAACATTACGACGTAATATTACTGTAGGGGAGGATGAGGCAAAGATAGTTAGTTGCCGAAAATACGTCTTACCTAACTATTCATGTCCCATCCTCCCGTAATGTTATTGGAATATTACAGTAACATTTCCCTATAATATTACCATAAGGAGGACATTTTAACATTACATTAATATTATGTGATACTTGGGTGATTGTGTTTCATTGTCAAATTGTTTTGAAATAGATCCATGTATTATTTTTTTATTTTAATTATGAATGTTTATAAAATTAACCCCCCTTCATCACCGCCAAATATTAATAAAAGTCAAAAAATTTGTTGGGTTACATATTGTTTTGAAAAAAATTGATTTTTCAAGTTGGGACATTACACATAAAAAGTCTCATATATGAAATGTATCTTTTTGAAAATAATATACAATGAACTATCTGTAATTACTATATTTAAAAGTACCTAATTTTTAAAATGCTTATAAGAATTTATTTTTGCTAATAGAGATTTTGAATATCAAAGAAAATTATTGCCTTAAGGAATTAGAGGGGAAGATTTCAAACCCGAAACGGAAAGAAGGTATAATTTATACTTATTTACACAGAGAAAAAAATCAAGCGAATATAGTAGTAGAAACAGTGAAGGCGCTTGTATACCTCACCGATCCCAAGTATACTTCTGTCGTGTACCATTGGAGTAAAAGAAACAAATGATATTTCTGTCTCTTTTACTCCAATGGTACACGACGCAAGTATACTCTGGATCGGTGAGGTATACAAACGCCTTAACTCTACTACTTTCGGGCGTGCGCTTTCTACGATATTCGTAGAAGAACATACCCAATTTACAAGGTCCTATACCAAAAGAGTAACAGATCCCTGCCAAATATCGTTGAAAGCGCACGCACGAAAGTAGTATAGTATATATCTACTATATTTGGTTGATTTTTTTCTTCGTGTAGTACCCGGTTATTCATTATATTATAAAAATATCTTAAAGATATAGATATATCCAAATAATTCTGGTATTGTGTATAACTTTGCGTGATTTTTTGTCAAATTAGTATGTGAGTTAAGTTCAGAGATGGCAACCGAAACCGATAACCGAAAAAACAGAAATTTTTAAGAAACCGAAAACAAAAAATCGATACCCTTATTATAAAAATTTAAAAACCGTTATTTCGAAACCTAAATTTTATTTTTTCTGTTTTTTTCGGTTTTAATAATCGGGTAGAACAAATCGAAGAAAATTTAATAAAAAATGTTTTGATTTCTTACAATTCTGCACAAAAAAGAATTTCTAAAAATGTGAAATCGATTGAAATCTTAAATTTCTGGAAGTCCATGGAAAATGATTTTCCTTAATTGCGAGCTCTAGCTGATCAAGTAATATCAGTTTCAGCAACCCAAGTAAGCGTAGAACGCTTATTTTCAAGTCTTAAGTTTGTATTATCTCATCTACGTAGCAATCTTTCTTCACATATATACACTGAGAGACCTTTTGGACTGCAGCGGAACAAGGTAAGTGACAGCAGCGCCACTATGGTTTTGGTGTGCGGCGGTAAAATTTTGGGAGCGTGACTGTCCAAAATGTTAGTGAGTAGCTCACCGAAGTTGTGGGGACGCCACCTTTGGTTTGTAGCTGTACAACTTTTTGGCAGACACGCGCCCAAAAATCTACTACAGCAGCCCAAACGTAGTCTCGTAGCTTACCAACAGAATGCTCCGCAGCCGCCTGTCGAAAGTCGGCTACGGTGCAAAAGGTCTCTCAGTGTAGGAAAATGTGTTACTCATTTGTCAAAATAAATTATTTGCTGCAAAAAATTAATATAAAATTTCAAAAAATAATTATTTCTGTTTTGAAAATTCTACATTTTGTTTAACTATTAAGAGTTTTAATGTTCATACTTATAATATAAATTTATAAATAAATTATGAGTAATTATAATACATTTATTTTGTTCTAAATAATTCAAATCCATAAATATTTTTATTCATATTATTACTAGAGGGAAACAATTAAAAAACCGAAACCTAAAAAAACCGAAATTTTTGACATTAAAAACCCAAACCGGAACCTTAATCTTTTAAGAAAAAACAGAAACCGCAATACCCATACCGAAAAAATTTCGGTTGCCATCCCTGGTTAAGTTAGAACAGTTTCATGCTAATGCAAAAATACCATGTGATAGAATTAACCAGAATTATGACAGTAATTCGAAAAAAGTTCTTTCAGTAGACGTAAAGTACACCGAAATCGAATTACTGTTACACATAAAAATTAAAATTTTAGTAAATGAAGTATTATTATTATAGGAGAAGAACAATGTAAAAATATTAATCTTACGAAGAAAAAAGGAAATAAAAACCCTACAGGAGGCAAAAAATCAAATGTTAAGGCAGCAATAAGATCAAGTAAGAATATTGTCTAACATAAAAAATACATGTGACTCTTTGTAACAAGAAATATTTTAGTCCTAAAATATTAACGGTTATGGTTACGATCATTTTACCATATTAATAGTGAACGGGAACAAGCCTATTGCATCAATTCTTATCAAAAGTTATGTTTATTATATTATTTATTATATTATATTATTTATATTATTTATTATATACATAAAAAATTATGTAATGAATATTAAAATTTATCATTAGTATATGCCTTGAGAGTTAATCCTTTTGTATGTATTTTCATTTCAAAACTAACAAACTCAACCTACAAATTTGTGGAGCCAAAATACTTATCATCACAAAGAGTCACACAAGAGAGGCGTTTTATTTCAAGTAACTTAGTTAACAATTATGCAGCTATTTTCTGAGAAAACAGAAAGATAAAAAAAATTTAGTTAAATTAAAAATATCAAATCTTTTTTTTAATTAAAAATAATTTAATTTATTACAGAATCTCAAGGCCCAAAATCAGCAAAAAAAAATATTAAAATATCTGAAGTCAGTGAAAAATCTAACGCTGAAATAAACATTGATGAAATAAGTGGTAATTAAGTTCATACCATATTAACTTCTTATTATAAAAAACTGCATAATATTCGTACATTATTTAAATTTGGTTAAATATTAATTACGATCTTCCATAAAGTAGGCAGTACCACAAAAATAATATATATAAGTCATTTTACGTGTAATGTCATGAGTTGAAAAATTGATTTCTCAAAAAATACTGAAACCTGTGGAAATTGTTGTCCTACTTGATGGTTAAATATTTCAAAAAATTTTTTTTTTACTTTTTTGAAAACTTGGGATGAAAAAAATTTTCATAAAAGATAAAATTAAAATAGAGGACGGTGTCAATCAAAACTGAGAAAATTGACCCCCCTACCTCATCCCAAGTTTTCAAAAAAGTCAAAAAAATTTTTTTGAAATATTTAACCATCAAGTAGGACAACAATTTCCACAGGTTTCAGTAGTTTTTGAGAAATCAATTTTTCAACTCATGACATTCCACGTAAAATATCTTATATGTATATAAAGTCCAAAATATTCCCAAAGTATGTGTAAACATATGTCAAAAATATGAACACTTGACTCTTTAAGAAGTCTATTATACAGTGGCGTTAAAAAATTTTGAACGATATGTTTTTGTATGATTTCTTTCAGATCTTTCGAATGGTATAACATTTTTTAAAAAAACTTAAATTGTTTATAAAAAAATCCATTAATTCAAACTTCATCTCAGGTTCGTTAGATGCGGAATTTTATGACTTTTCATTTTGAAAGTTCATATTTTCGGTAATTTTATTTGTTTGTAAAATATTTATTTTATTTTTATAATTATTAATTAATAAATTAGTTAATATCTCAAAAACAAAAAATAGACATTCTAATATTTTTAGTACTGAAAATATGCATTCTAAACTTTACAAAAAAATTAAAATATTAAAGAGAAATGTCAATTTTGACAAAAAGTCAAAAATATATTTATTTTTTAAAAAAGGTGTTTTTTAAATTTAAAAAAAATTTTTTTACAACATTCATAAAGAAAAAAGCCGGGCTCAAAATTATCCAGCCAACAGGATCATTTTGATCTTAAGCAAAAATGAGCCCAGGTTTTTATTGTGCGAAAGAACAGAAAAAACCGTTACATACATTGGCGCCATTTTTCCTGACTGTAACAAGTACCTTGCCCCCCTCACGATAAAAACGTTACGTATTTTTTTAATGGCTCCTTTATAGTTTTTGATAAAAGCTAACAATATCTTGTGGTTAAAGCACTCATCCATAGGGTCCAACTATGTTCCATTTTGTTTATATTAATAAAATATAGAGCTAAAATTTTTGTTTTAGTTTAAAAAATATAAAATTCACAAATAATAAGTAATATGCTATATTATAGATGCTCAAAACTCACAATCAGACAATGACAGAAGTTTGAACTTCGTTTTAGATGGTAATACAATTTTTTATGTTTTAAAGATTTGAGTATTATACCAAGTAGTTTTAAGTGACGAATAATAAGTAATATGCTTTGTTGTACACAGAGAAAAGATATATTTGTCTTAGAAACTTTTTATTTATTTGGAATAAATTTCATTTTGGTTTAAATAAAATTTTATTTGTCTCAAATATATATTTTATTTATGTTGAATAACATTTTTATTTAAAACAAATAAATAGGCTACTTGGTGATGAGACAAATATACGTTTATTCAACGTGATTTATTTATGATTTATTTGGTTCAAATAAATCATTTCTCTGGGTGTATTTGAAAATAATTTGTATTAATTTTTTATAGCTCCTCGAAACTCAGAAACTCCGGAAAATATAAATCAAAACTTAAGTGGTAATTTATATTATGTATTTTATATTATGTATGACAGGAAAAATTAAAATAACTGAAAATAGGATTTTGAAAAAACTCTACTTGTCAAATGATAACTTTAAACTTTAACGTTTTTTGCTATCTATAAGAATTAATCAATTTATTTATACCCAGCAAACCAGATATAAAATGTTATATAACTTGAAAATAACTGTTTGTTAGATCAGATGAAACAAGTTATTTATAGAATAATTATGTAAATATTTTGTAACTAAAATCTGGAATATTATTGCACCAATACTTATCTATCTGTTTCATATTGTAAATGTAACTGAATTCTGGAGTACTGTTACATAATAGTTATGGAACTGTTCTATAACCAAAATGTAACAAAATTCTGGAACACTGATATAAAATAGTTGTCGAACTGTTCTATAACTGAAATGTAACCAAACGATAGAATAATGTTATAATAGTGCTACATAATTATTTCATGAAGTAGATATCGCAGTAGATTATATACACTAACCAAGCAGAAATTTCGGTAAAATTTGTTAAATATAGTTTTAATTTCACATTTTCTATTTTCCGTTTAAATGAATTGAAAAATTTCTCTAATATGTATGATAAAACAAATATACTTATCCTTACTTAATTTGTTTTATAAATAAGTTTAGGTTAAATTATTAATGAAACGTTTTAAAATTTTTAGACAATTTTCTATAAATATTTTTATTTGTACATGAGATGTATCGATGTTCTATATTTGTTATATCTTTGTTATATTCGGGATGGAACGATATTGAACTAAACTAGTTACTAAATAGTTTTTAACAAGTTATATAAAAATTTACAAATTGATCTTTTAATGTAACACGGAGAGAAATAGATGGTACGGGGTACTATCTAGATAGTACCAGGTACCATATTTGATCTTACATATACGGACAGCAATCTAGATTCTATTAGTAACAATCCAGATTGTACGGAGTAACGTCTTGATTGTAGTGGGTAGCATAACCATACTTTTTGTAACATCTTTGATAGTACCGAGTAGCATAATGATAGTACCGGATAACATCTACTTTTTACCATCTTAAGATCATAAATTCTTACCATCTATTTCTCTCCGTGAACTATTCTATATTATGGTTTGCTGGGTACACTGTGATTATTTTTTATTAAAAATTATTTTAAAACAAAATTCGTAAAGAATTATGAAACTCTTTTTCTAACAGTTCAAAAAAATACAAAATTTGAGTCAAGTCTGAAATATCAAAAATTTTGTTTAATTGAAAATAATTTCATTTATTACAGACTCTCCAGACACAGAATATGCAGAAAATAATATAAATTTAATTAGATTAAGTGAGAAATCTAACGCAGAAAGTAACATTGATAAAACAAGTGGTAATTAAATTCCTTCTATATTTACATCTTATCAGATATATAAAATTACATAATAGATTAACACTATTTAAATTTGGTTAATCATAAATTATGATCTTCCATAAAGTTTACAATACCACAAAAATAATATATATATATATATATATCGCTGGGTTAGTGGAAAAAAAGGACACGTCGGATTTTCGTTGAAAAAGAGGACACGTCGCGTTTGAATTGAAGAAAAGGACACGTCGAATTATATATTTTTTTAAGAAAATTTAAGTTGGTAACACTTTTTTTGAGGTTGACATTTAAATATTTATTTATTTATCACTTAACTGAAATAAATTATATTGGTTAGAATGGTTAAAAATTAAATTATAATATTGAAAATTTAACCTTATAATGCTATCTTAATTAATATTTTTGTTTAATACAATTTTCAGTTTTCGCTAAGTTACAAAAATTAAAATTATATTTATCCTTATTAAAAGATGAAAGATGTATATGCAGCAAAAAATTTATAACTTCAAAAATTTTTCGGGTCGTTTATGTGTAAATTGATAAAAAAAATTTTGATTGTAGGAAATAAAACTTAAATATAAAAGACAAACATCATAAAATGAAATAACAATTTTTATTATTATTTTTTATATTTTATTGATAATCGGAAATCAATGATGTGAAGTTATAAATTTGACGAATTTAAAAGTGTTACCAACTTAAATTTTCTTAAAAAAATATAAAATTTGACGTGTCCTTTTCTTCAACTCAAACGCGACGTGTCCTCTTTTTCAACGAAAATCCGACGTGTCCTTTTTTTCCACTAACCCAGCGATATATATATATATATATATATATAAAACTATAAACAAAAGCACTATTACATCAAAAGTCTCAATAAACAATGTTTATCTTAAAAATATATCAGTTAACATATTTTTTCTAACGTTTTTATTCCAAATGAAAATTATATGTTATTTATAGAAATTGGTGAATTTGATAAATATATATTCCAAAAGTGAAATTAGATTATTTATTATCTTTTTAATTTCTTTCAATATAAATGGGTAATAAAATATGCTATTCTGCAATATCAAGATATGATAATCGAATTTTTATTCTGTTTCGGAATTCATTTCAACTTTTTTCTATCTTATTTAATTCTTTTTCAGTTAAATTTCAAAATTTCTAAAGTATATATGTGACCGGGTCTGAGATATAAAAATATAAGTAATTCTAAGACAAAAATCACTCTTTGTATTTTTCCTTGAAATAAAAAATTAAAAACTTATTAATTTTTCAAATTTAACGAAAAATTCTACCTAAATCCTCGAAGATGATCTCCAGGTATACCCGTCATCGGCGACCTGGTTGTCCAAGTGTTAAGGATATTTTCTCAAACCTCAAATATGAATGCCAAAACCATTAAAAAAAACTATGTTAAATGTAATTCTAATCGGGTTCGCTATAATTTTCCTTTAATCTACTCTCGAAAATACGTATGTATACTAAGTTTGAGCCCAATCGGTTAAAATGGCCAGATTTTAGAGGGGGGGACAAAATATTGTAGACAGACATGAGTGAAATCATAAGTGTTCCGTTTCGGTTCACTGCGTGAACGGAACCCTAAAAATATATAAAGAACATTTATCTAGGTTCTTTGAAATATAAAATGTTTGAAGAAATCTGTTTTAATTAGTAGTAAAACTTTAAACGCGTTTTTTTCGAAAAGTTGATTTTGGTCGATAGCACCGTTTTCTCAGACCCGGTCACATATACTATAAAAGTTCACGAGAATAATTTGTCACCTTCAGGCTTGTAGGGATAAAAAATCTTTTGACTTCTTTTTAAAATTTTTTTTCCATAGAATTAAATGGAATTGAATTTTATGGCTTTCTGTTTTTTAAGTGGAATTGATATAGAGGAAATTTTCCGAATTAGAAGGAAATAAAATTTTGAATTCCATTCAATTCCACCTTTCTTGTCTGGTACCTGTGTGAAACACGGCTTCTACCTGAATAATGAAAATAAGATGACCAAATTCACGAATAATAAGTACCTAATATGCATTGTTGTAGTTGAAAATAATTTTCATTATTTCTTTACAGCACCTCAAGACACAGAAACACCAAAAGTTCTAAATGAACACTTAAATGGTAATTTATATCGCATTATACATATATATAACAGGGAAAATTAAAATAACCAAAAATGGGATTTTGTAAAAACTCTAGTTGTCAAATCTCAATTTTATACTTAAATGTTTTCTTTCTCTTTATTCAAAATAATTTTAAAAACAAAATGTTAATATGAAAGATTAAATTTGATAGTTGCATTTGAAGAGAAATTATAAACATTCAAAACATAAAAATATTTAAAAATTTAACAATTCATAACTGTTAAACGACTATATAAAAAATGTGGAAAATTTATGAAGCTTTTTTTCTAACAGTTAAAAAAAATAAGAAATTCGAGACAAATAAAAAATTTAAAAAATTTTTTTTAATTAAATATGTTCTCATTTATTACAGACTCTCAAGACCAAGAATATGAAAATTCAGAATATGATGAAAATTTTATAAATATATCTAGAATTAGTGAAAACTCATACGATGAGGAAAACAATAATCAAATAAGTGGTAATTAAATTTATATTATATATATAGGGGAGGATGGGGCAAGGATAGTTAGGTAAGATATTTTTGGATCTAGCCGTGAAATTTAAACTGGCATCGGAAAAAGAATAGTATCGTTGGAAAGCCTGTTTATTTAGCTACAATTTTGCTATACATTGTTTTCTTGTAGATTGCAATGCCTTCGAGATAATATTGGAAAAGTAAAAAAAAAATTTTAACTATCCTTGCCCCACTAGTGGGGCAAAGATAGTTGAAAATTTGTTTTTACTAAGAATGATACAAAAAATCATGAAATTTGATTTTCCATTGTTTCAAGGCTTTTTTCGAATTATCACAAATTTTTAGTACAAAAAAAATTTTTTTTTAAAAAACGAATATGATATTCGTTTTCAGCACAAAATTTTACACCAGAAAACATTTACGCAACCAAATATATTTAATAAATTATATCCGCAAAAATAAGATTGAATAATAAAAATAAGGTGAAAATATTTTAGCAAAACTGAGATGTAACACAAATGGGCACGTAGCTTCTACAAATAGTGTCCCCGCAAGCTCAAATTTTTACTGTCATCTTTTGGTGTTAAGACGAGTGTACATGATAAATGACCCGTTTTTTTGACGAGCCGTTTCTGAATTAGAGCCACTAACTATCCTTGCCCCTTAACTATCCTTGCCCCATCCTCCCCTATATATGACAGAAAAGATAAATAATACTGAAAGTAAGATTTTGATAAAATTCTTGTTATATAAATAATGTGTGTTTTCTCTTTATTCAAATGATTTTTATAACATTACAGATGTTCAAAACTCACAATCAGACAATGGCGGAAGTTTTAAACTCGTTTTAGATGGTAATACAATTTTTATATTTTCATTATATTTCCCGTGTGGAAAAGTGATGTGGGCCCCCAGTGGAGGCCTTATGGATCGCCCTCATGTCATGAGATGACATGCTCATGGGCCCTCACGTTTGCCTTAATGTTTATTAATCAACAATATTATTAATAATAGTTAATTAAAAATAAATAATCTTAAATTATGAATAATAACCTATTTATTTACTAATTCTTCCATTTTAAATTAAATTCTTACTCAAATTGAATTAATTAATTTTTTTAATTAACTGTCGGATATAATTAAAAGTAATAATAAATTAATTAATTAAAAAATTAAAAAATATGTTATGGTCGGATATTTTCATTTTTCAACTAATTCATACATAGAATTAATAATTAAACGCAAACCTCAGAAATAAATAAATCTAACGCATGGGGGGAATCGAACCTACGACCTACGGATTATGAGTCTAACGCTTTACCAACTCATTTAGTTAAAGTTAAGATATTAAATTATATTTTCCAATCAAATGCAATTTATAAAATATAATTAATTATATGCTTTATGATTATTATCATGAATCATCCCAGGTAAATTTTCAAAAAAAGTGAAAATATATTTTTATTAAAAACGTTTTTTTCGTTGTTCTGAATCATTGTAAACATTAATTTTTTGGTGATAAAAAAATATTTGACTTTTGAATTTAGAAAATTTTGCTATTCGATCATGTGGGCGATCTATACGGGCCCTACGTTGGCCCTCATGTCTCTTGCCATATGTGAGAGTGTTTTTTTTTTAAAGTTTAAATATATTTTTATTAAAAACGCGTTTTTTGTTGTTCTAAATCATTGTAAACATTAATTTTTTGTTGATAAAAAAATATTTAACTTTTGGACTTAGAAAATTTTGCTAAACGATCATGTGGGTAATCCATGCGGGGCCCCTACGTTGGCCCTCATGGATTCGCCATATGGATCAGCCCTCATGCGCCCCCGCCGGGGGCCCCGAAGTCTTGGGGGCAAGATCGTGGCATTTTTCACACGGGTTCATTTAAATTAAAAGCATTTTCTATGAAGTCGTAAAGTGATCAAAAAATATACCTATATGTTTTTTGATAATTACGTTGTGAATATTTAAAAACCCATTATTTGATTAAATTTTTTGAGAAGGATTGTAATTGGTGCCTATTAATGTATAAATTTCATATAATCAACTTCATTTAATCATTTTATTAATATTTAACAAAATTTTCAAATAACCGCGCCACCTAACCCCAAATGTACTTTTGAGATATTTATTAATTTAAAAAAAAAACTGTTAATATAAATCGAAATTTTTTTTGTTTCTTAATAACAAATGTATAGAGCTCAAAACTTAATATTTGTGCTCTTCTACAATTCATTTTTTAAAGAGATATCACAAAAAAATTAAGAGGTTAAAAAATTACTTTGGAGTGCCAAATATCAAGTGCATTAAATACTTTAACTTCCCTGTTGAAAATTCCTATGTGAGAACACATATGGGATCCCATCCAGGATCTCTTGTGAGTTCTTATGTGGGTTCCCGTACAGGTTCACACATAAGATCCTGTATGAAAAGGTTCCTGGGATGAACTTGCGTGAGATCAAGCGCACGATCTTATGTCTCTGTAAAAGCAATAACACAGGATCCCATGAGGTTTCCTGTGTAGGTTCCTATATGAACAACACGATAAATAGGAACACACATGGGATCTTATCCGAGATCTTGTATGAGTTCTTACATAGGTTCTCACATATAAGAAGATTAATAGCATATATATAAAAGCATTCTATAAAATCTTATTAAGCTGCTATTAATCTTCTTATATGTGAGAACCTATGTAAGAACTCATACAAGATCTCGGATAAGATCCCATGTGTGTTCCTATTTATCGTGTTGTTCATATAGGAACCTACACAGGAAACCTCATGGGATCCTGTGTTATTGCTTTTACAGAGACATAAGATCGTGCGCTTGATCTCACGCAAGTTCATCCCAGGAACCTTTTCATACAGGATCTTATGTGTGAACCTGTATGGGAACCCACATAAGAACTCACAAGAAATCCTGGATGGGATCCCATATGTGTTCTCACATAGGAATTTTCAACAGGGTTGAATGAAGAGAAAAATTAATTTAACTTAACACTTTTGAATAAACTCAAGTGCGCCAAGCAACCCCTGCGCCAAATAGCCCCGGTCTCCCCTAAATAGAATTGATGAAAAGAGGAAATTTTCCGAATTAAAAGGAAATAAAATTTTAAATTCCATTCAATTCCACCCTTGTTGTTGGGTACATATGCGACGAACTACTACTACCTATTAAATAATGAAAATACTACTTTTCATAGTTGAAAATAATTTACATTACTTCTTTACAGCACCTGGAGACTCAGAAATTTCGAAAAATATAAATCAAGACTTAAGTGGTAATTAATTTTTTATTATATATATGACAGAAAAGATAAATAAAATAAGGTTTTGATAAAACTCTAGTTATATAACTAATTTAACCTCACAATGAGATTAAATAAGTTATATAACTAATGTGTGTTTTCTCTTTATTCAAATGATTTTTGTAACATTATAGATTCTCAAAACTCACAATCAGATAATGACGGAAGTTTTAAACTCGTATTAGATGGTAATAAAATTGTTATTATATTTTAAAGATTTGAGTGTTATACCAAATAGTTTTATGTAATGAATAAACATAAGAAGATATGAATGCAATATCGAGTTATAGATTACTTTTGTGTATCACTTGAATACTAAAAATTTATTTCTTTAGTGCAAATTAACAAAATGAAAAGTACTGATACAGTGCAGAAAAAATTAGTTTATACTGTTGTTTCTATTCTATACTGACCTATAACATTATCTATATCTAGAAAAACATTTCAGTCAAACTTTTTTTTCTTGAAGATCACCTAGGTAAATCACTAGTACCAAAGAGTAGCGTATATTTTAACAATTTTTTTTCTGTGACTAATTAAATAAAAAAATTTTGTTGGTATTAGTTTGTATAGTTTTTTTATACCCTTTTGATTGGTTGATGCGCATATTAAAAAAATGTATTTAACATTAGAATATGATATTAACAAACTGTTATTCTTAAATCCTTATAACTGTGATAAAAAATAATGGATTTCAAATTATACAGTAGGCGACATTAAGTTATACATTACGAAACATTAAGTCACATGAACTACATAATGTAATAATTATTATTGAAGCCTTGAATGACAAAAGGGGTCAAGTGCCAATTTTTTCAAAATAAAAATTTTTTTTATTAAAAAATCAAGTAAATTTATTTACACATTTCTGTAAAAAGGTTTTGATTTTTACTGCTTTTTACTTAAAACAATTATGAAAATCAATAATTTTATTATAATAATAATTAAAGCACCTAATTTTTATTTTTTTAAAATCTTTATTAATATAATAATATAATATTTTATATTGTACATCATACTAGTATTGTACCAGTACAATAACAGTACGTTATACTAAGTCACAAAAGTTTTCAGTACGTCGTACTCGTATTCTACCGATATTGCATACCGGTACGCCGTACTAGTACAGTACCTGGTACCGTGCGAAGGTACATGGCTGGTACAGTACCAGTACGCCTAGTACGCTGTACTAGTATTATACTCCCGAGGCGAAATTTAAGGTCTACTTTACAAGGAGTAAAGTAGGGTTAAACAGACCCTCTTTAGCTTCCTCAACCAGTCGCAAATTTCCCTTTCTTCCACGTTTGGATTCAAAGGAGGGTCTAGGGGAGTCTACAAGATCTAAAAGAGGGCCTGTTTAGGTTCTAAGGGAAGCTAAAGAGGATTTAAATTTCGCCTCGGGCTACTACCGTACTAGTACATGTGTTATCTGGGTATATATATATATAATTTTTGGTTGGAAAAACTCACAAAAACTAAATTTAAACGACTTAAAATTATTGGCTGGTCAAATTCTTTTGCCATGATTGCCTCGACGGTTGACAAAACTAAAGATAAAAAAAAGTTTAAAAGTTCACAAATTATTGTTTTTGATAATACTTATTAATATTATGTGGGTAAATTATTATTTTTATTTTGTTCTGCTTCAAAATTATTATTTTTTTCAGTCACAACTTATCAACTCGATTTTGTATTTATATTCCCATGTCAACGTAGCGTAATGGGCAGCGTGTTTGGCTGTAGAGCGTTAGGTTAGGGGGTCTTATCCTAGCGAGCATTAGATATTTTCGAAAATGTATGTAGACAATAGCAGTTAATTATAATAGGTAGAAGTATATGTGAAGTCTCCGATAATAAATAATGTGATAATTGTATAAATAATTAGATTTTTTAATTTTCTTAATGTTGATACTACTACCTATTTAAAGTTTGTCGGACTTTATGATGAGTTGTCGGACCAACCATCCTCATCAATGGACGGTGAACCGTTATCATTTGTATAGTTTGCTCAACCATCGGCAGATTAAGTTGGGCCAACTATTAATTTTAAAGTTGGACAAACTTTGGAAATTATGGTTGTCATAACAGTATTAAGAAATTCAATTAGAAACATATAATTTTCATAGAAAAAATTAAAATTGACACCAACATTTTAAAAGAAGTTAAGATCATTCAAAACATCAAATATTTAAAAATATTAACGATTCACAACTTGTGAACGGCTTAAAAAATATTAATAAAAATTATGAATCTACTTTTCCAAGAGTAAAAAAATAAAATCAGAATTAAATCAAAAATATTGAAGCTCTATTTTAATCATAAATAATTTCATTTATTACAGCCTCTCAAGACCAAGATTATGTTGAAAATAATATAAATATGCCTAGCAGTAATAAATCTAACAAAGAAATAAACGTTGATCTAAGAAATGGTAATTAAATTTATATTACAAATACTTTTAATTATATAAAATTATATCATTGCCAAATATTATTTAAAGTTTGTTGAGCATAAATTATGATCTTCCATAAAGTTTACAATATCACAAAATAATATACATTTGACGCATCGCGAAGAAAGGGGCCTAAGAGACAAATCACTTTAAGGTTATGTTTGAGTCAGTTTTACATTAATATAACTCTTTTTCTTAATTGCGTAATAGTAAAATTGTAAACATAATATGAAATTTATTGACTCTTAAATCCTTACTGTTAATTCCCATATGAGATCCTATATAAGATCGCTTATGGTTTCTTATATGAGATTCTATACGAAATCCTATAAGGACATCTCGTAAGGAGAAAATCATCAGTGTCCATATAGGATCCCATATGAGATAGGAATTTGAATAATAAAATTTGTGAATATCTCAAAAACGGTAAGAGGTACGCAAAATCGGACAAAATTTTGAGTTCATTTTATATAAAGCAAAATTATTTTATGTTTAAAACCTAAAATATGTCCTAAATATACCTAAAATAGTTTTTAAATAACTACTACATATTCCCATGTGGGTTCCTATGTGAGATCTCATATAGAATTCTATATGGACACTCATGAAATTTTTCTCATGACTTTCCATATAGGATTCTCGTAAGATCTCATGTAGTATCTCATATGAGAAAACTCATATGATCTTATACGGGATCTCATACGGGAATTTACAATAGGGATCCTTTTCTTCACAACGCGTCAAATACATAAGTATATAAACAAAGGCAGTAAATAGTTTTGATTTATTTATATTCATAAATTCTTTTGTCAAAATTTTTGTCGCAGTTTAAATATGTTGACATTTGTTTACATTTTTTAACCAAAAGAACAAATATTTTTTTCTCAATCAACTATGTATATCATAATAACATGTCGGTTAACATATTTTTTATGATTACAAAGTTGAAATCAGATTTTTAAAATTTTAAATGGCGGGTTTCAAGTTAAATTTTAAAAATTCAACATGACAGATTCAATATGGCGGACAAAAAATATAAATCAAACAGAATGACATATTGGAGCCGCCATTTGAATTTCTAATATCTGACTTCGTATTTGAAATCAGAGACCCCAAAGACCCCCTAGTAACAATAACAACTTTTATAAATGGTGAAAACAATAAGTTTTTTTTCCATATGGAAACATGTTATATGAGATCCTGATCAATTGTCCGAATGTATGTATGTGTGTGTGAATCCTTCTTTCGTCCGCCATTTTTAATATTAAAAATCTGACTTCATATTCGTAATCAGCGACCTCAAGAACTTCCGAGTTTCAAGCAAATGCTATTAAGTTTTAATTTTTCCCGACATATTTTATTGGACATTTTGAAATTTGACGTGTTAGAGAAAATCTAACGACAGATTCGAATTCAACGTAAAAAAAGTTCGTTAAGAAATGTTCTTACTTTCCCGGGTCCAAAAGTTGACCCAAATTTGTTTTGCTGTGTAATTTGTCAATCAGTTAATATACTCTTTTATAGTTAAACAAATTGGCATATTGCAAATTGACCATAAACCATTTATACTGTTTTTTGTTAAAAATGATTTAATTTAAATTATTGTAGAGACTCGTGCCTCAGAAATTCAAAAAATCGAAGAATTAATTAAGTCAAAAATTAAGGAACCAATTGTCATTGAAATTCCAACGCCTACGTTAAATCAATCATCATCTCTACCTTTATCACTTTTATTCCAATCTGCAAACAATCCAAATGCACCATCAACGGCATCAAGAAAAACAACAGAACTGTCCTCATCACCCCCAAATTCATCTAAGGATTTAGACACAAACAATCCAAATGCAACATCAGCAGCAACAAAAAAAACAACAGAACTGTCCTCTTCACCCCCAAATTCATCTAAGGATTTAGACACAAACAATCCAAATGCAACATCAGCAGCAACAAAAAAAACAACAGAACTGTCCTCTTCACCCCCAAATTCATCTAAGGATTTAGAGATTAATTTCAAAACTGAAAATTCAAAAGACAGAAGAACTATGCGTTCACAACTTTTCAAACTTTTAAAGAATTTTAATGATGAGCGTAACTATTCAAAGTGTTTGTTTTGCTCTACATGCATTTCTGACTGCCTTCATTCAAATGAAAATTCGCTTCTAAATTCAAAAAAACAGTTACGTAATCCTTCAAGAACTTCATCTAAATCTAAAAGTTCATTCCGGTCATCTCACGGCTCGCCAAAAGATTCAAAACGACATTTAAATTTTCATGAATCTACTTCTCATCATTCACGATCAGCTCATTTACCAAATCATTTCAAGACTAGAACAAATTTGCATAATTATCCAAACCATGCATCAAATACACAAAATTTGTCACGGTCACCTCGCCAATCACGAAAAGATTCAAAACATTTTCATGAAACAACATCTCATCGTTCTCGATCACCTCATTTCAAGATAAGAACAAATTCGTATAATCATCCAAATCATTCATCTATCCCACAAGATTTTTCCCGGTCACGACACCACTCAAGAAGAAACTCAAAACATTTTCATGAAACAACAGCTCATCGTTCTCGATCTCCCTATTTTCAAAATTATTTTAAGACAACAAATTCAACTACTCTTTCAAATAATGTTTCAAACCCACAAAAGTCTCGGTCATCTCACCACTCACCAAGAAATTCCAAACAACATTCAAATTTTAATAAAACAACATCTCATCATTCTCGATCACCTAATTTGAAGACTAAAACAAATTCGCATAACTATCCAAATCATTCATCTAACACACAAGATTTATCACGGTCACCTTGCCATTCACGAAGAGACTCCAAACATTTTCATAAAACAACATCTCATCGTCCTCGATCACCCCATTTCAAGACTAGAACAAATTCTCATATTCATCCAAATCATTCAGCCAGCCCACAACATTTGTCCCGGTCATCACACCATTCACGAAGAGACTCAAAACATTTTCATAAAACCACATCATATCGTTCTCGATCACCTTATGTGCAAAATCATTTGAAGACAACAAATTCAATTAATCTTTTAAATAAAAATTCTTCAAACTCACAAAAAAGATTCTTTAAAAGTGTCGGGAGTTCGACGCCACTCACCTAGAAAAAATAAAGGTGAATTGATTAATATTCAATTTTTTAAAAGAATTTAATTGTTTTAAGACATTCTTATGTTCTTTAATTAGTTTAATAATAAAGTTAAAAAATTGAGTTAATAAGTTACAATCGAAAAAATGTTTTAAAATACTGAAATTTGTTTACAGTGTTAACTTAATTTTTTACTCAGATGTAGTTATGCAGAAATATTATTTGGATTTAAAATTAAAATTTTGCATTCGAAACGTATTATTCATTATAAAGTAATAAAAAAATAAGGACTTTGCACAACGATCAATCCAAGAATTATAATCATTCATTGAACGGTCCGTCCGTCCTATCGACGAGAATCGTCGCGATTTCATCATAGGGATCATGCAGGGATCAACTATTAACTGTAGCTGTAGGTGGCGTATTCTAAAAGGTACTTTTTTGATGCACTTAAATCCGGACAACCATTAATATATAAATTCAAATTCAAACGGGAATCTCTTCATAAAGGTTTATTCTAGACAATAAACCTAAAAACTCGGAAAAGTGCGAGTGTAACTCGCACTGAAATAGAGGGTTCTGTACTATTTTATGTTTTGGAAACTTTAAACTCGTTTTTCTCGAATACACATTTTTTTCTAAAATTATCATTTCTCTTTAAAAATTTGATAAAATGAATCATCAACTCCAATCGTGATTCCCTTTTTCTTCCTGTAATTTTCACATAAAAATACATTTGTAAAATAAATATAAACTGTCTGGGTTGAATATTGTGAACGTTAGGGGGATTAAACACTTTTTTCGAAATTTTTATTTTTCCTTGACAACGCTATGTAAATCGATCCGAATCAAGTTCGCTATATTTTTCCTATAATTTTCACTTTAAAATACATAAGTGTACTACTAGGGGGGGGGTACATAGTAATTTTTCGTAAAAAAATACCAATTTTCAGCCTTCCATATAAATTCGTGTGCCCGCTATGGGGGAGGTAGGGGAGGGGTATCTATCTTCATCTGAATTAATAGAATTTTCACTGATTCGCCAGTGTATTTTCACTTATTTGAATAAGTGGTATACTTATAACTGGTTACATAGTGAATTTTTACTGATAAATCAGTGTATTTAACTGATTCACCAGTGTCTCTGGTTTTTTAAATAAAGAATCGAATGATTTTGAACTTTTTAAAATCGGTTCGGTAAATATGGAGAAAAGCTATGCACCAGTTTGAGAAATGTGTTTTCGAGAAAAACGTGTTTAAAGTTTCCAAAACATAATACTTTAAACTAAGGCTATCAAACAATCTATGATAACAACTTTTCTTTACATATTTTTTAAAAAACGTTTTGGGACAGTAATTTTCTGAAACTAAGTAACATTTTCAAGCAAAAAAATCGACTTTTTTGGAATTCTAAACTAGAAAGTCACTTTAAAGGTGCTTTTATAACTATAGTATTCTGGTCAAGCAATCGGCTGGATTGAATTTTCACGGAAAATCACTGAATTTAATTGGTTATAACAAAATTCAATTTTCACGGTGGAAATGTAATATTTGTCAGAGCCATGCAAATTTAGTTATACAACCTTGACAATTCAATCCAGTTGATTGCTTAACCAAAATACTGGGGGTATAAAGCACCCTAAGTCTTTATAAATTAGTCGAATATTAGATATACAAGAGACCCTATTTATTGACACTTAATGAGCATTTAATGATACTACCGAGGAATCCCACCTTTTAGCAGTAGTATACTTAAAAATTTGTCCGGACTGCACCAATCAGAATATGAGTATAGCATCGTGTCGTCGGACTCAATTTAGAGACGAAGAAGATGTGAGGCTTAAAACATATTAATTAAAGGCTATGCTATACATGTAAATCATATGCTCTTCATGTCCCGAGGCGAAATTTAAGGCCCGCTTTACAAGGAGTAAAGTAGGGTTAAACAAACCCTATTTAGCTTCCTCAACTAGTAGCAAATTTCCCTTTCTTTCACGTTTCGATTCAAAGTAGGGTCTAAAAATGTTGATTTCAGTTTTAAATGGTAATTAAAAAAATTGTGTGAAAAAGAAATTAATTTTGCTTTAATCAAATTAATTAACCCGTCAACGATCGCGCCGTGAGAAAAAGTCTCACGCAACACTACTCAACATATAGGGCGCTGTTGCAGTGCGAGTGAGAAACAAAAAATAGCGCGACTGCTGAAGGGTTAAAAGACTATTTTTTTTGTATTTTTTATACTTCTTAAATCGAACTAGACCCTCTTTAGCTTCCTCAACCAATCGCAAATTTCTGTTTATTCCACGTTTGGATTCAAAGGAGGGTCTAGGGGAGTCTACAAGATCCAAAAGAGGACCTATTTAGGTTCTAAGGGAAGCTAAAGAGGATTCGAATTTCGCCTCGGGGTGTCTCTTGAAAATCACGTTACTAGCAGAGTAGAACTATTAACAAGATAAAAAAATCTATACCTGTTGGAAACAACAGATGATTTTATATTAAGACGATTTTTCTATTGTCGCTAGCAGAATTGCTCCTCTGTTAGCAGAGTAGCAGTATTAACAAGATAAAAAATTCCATACTTGTTGGAAACAACAGATGATTTTATTTTCAGTAAATTTTTCTTTTGTCACCAGCAGTGTAGCACTATTACCTTGATAAAAGAGTCCATACCTGTTGGAAACAACAGATGATTTTATTTTAAGAAGTTTTTCTTCTGTCGCTAACAGAATTGCTTCTCTTTTGGCAGAGTAGCAGTGTTAACGAGATGGAATGTTTTATACCTGTTGAAAACAACAGACGATTTTATTTTATGAAGATTTTCTTCTGTCGCTAACAGAATTACTTCTCTTTTAGCAGTTAGCAGTGTTAACGAGATGGAATGTTTTATACCTGTTGGAAACAACAGATGATTTAATTTTAAGAAGATTTTCTTCTGTCGCCAGCTGAATTGCTTCTCTACTAGCAGATTAGCACTATTAACAAGATGGAAAGTTTCATACCTGTTGGAAACAACAGATGATTTTATTTTAAGAAGATACTCTTCTGTCGCCAGCTGAATTGCTTCTCTGCTATCAGATTAGCACTATTAACAAGATGGAAAGTTTTATACCTGTTGGAAACAACAGATGATTTTATTTGCAGTAGATTTTTTTTTGTCGCTAGCAGTGTAGCACTATTA